>NW_028291083.1:0-111841 GCF_965207765.1 Zootoca vivipara | reverse complement strand
GCAAAACACATTGTTGGAGTGTCAGAATGCATAGATAGAAGGCAAATAAGCGTTCCATGGCTTTATTTCGCTGAGTTGCTTACTCTTGAGTAGAACTGCATATTCACTCCAGGAATACGCACCTTTGTCAAATGAGTCAAATTGAAGCAAAACACATTGTTGGAGTGTCAGAATGCATAGATAGAAGGCAAATAAGAGTTCCATGGCTTTATTTCGCTTAATTGCTTACTCTTGAGTAGAACTGCATATTCACTCCAGGAATACGCACCTTTGTCAAATGAGTCAAATTGAAGCAAAACACATTGTTGGAATGTCAGAATGCATAGATAGAAGGCAAATAAGCGTTCCATGGCTTTATTTCGCTTAGTTGCTTACTCTTGAGTAGAACTGCATATTCACTCCAAGAATAACCACATTTGTCAAATGAGTCAAATTAAAGCAGAACACATTGTTGGAGTGTCAGAATGCATAGATAGAAGGCAAATAAGCGTTCCATGGCTTTATTTCGCTTAGTTGCTTACTCTTGAGTAGAACTGCATATTCACTCCAGGAATACGCACCTTTGTCAAATGAGTCAAATTGAAGCAAAACACATTGTTGGAATGTCAGAATGCATAGATAGAAGGCAAATTAGCGTTCCATGGCTTTATTTCGCTTAGTTGATTACTCTTGAGTAGAACTGCATATTCACTCCAGGAATAAGCACATTTGTCAAATGAGTCAAATTGAAGCAAAACACATTGTTGGAGTGTCAGAATGCATAGGTAGAAGGCAAATAAGCGTTCCATGGCTTTATTTCGCTTAGTTGCTTACTCTTGAGTAGAACTGCATATTCACTCCAGGAATAAGTACCTTTGTCAAATGAGTCAAATTGAAGCAAAACACATTGTTGGAGTGTCAGAATGCATAGATAGAAGGCAAATAAGCGTTCCATGGCTTTATTTCGCTTAGTTGCTTACTCTTGAGTAGAACTGCATATTCACTCCAGGAATACGCACCTTTGTCAAATGAGTCAAATTGAAGCAAAACACATTGTTGGAGTGTCAGAATGCATAGATAGAAGGCAAATAAGCGTTCCATGGCTTTATTTCGCTTAGTTGCTTACTCTTGAGTAGAACTGCATATTCACTCCAGGAATACGCACCTTTGTCAAATGAGTCAAATTGAAGCAAAACACATTGTTGGAATGTCAGAATGCATAGATAGAAGGCAAATAAGCGTTCCATGGCTTTATTTCGCTTAGTTGCTTACTCTTGAGTAGACCTGCATATTCACTACAGGAATAAGTACCTTTGTCAAATGAGTCAAATTGAAGCAAAACACATTGTTGGAGTGTCAGAATGCATAGATAGAAGGCAAATAAGCGTTCCATGGCTTTATTTCGCTTAGTTGCTTACTCTTGAGTAGAAATGCTTATTCACTCCAGGAATACGCACCTTTGTCAAATGAGTCAAATTGAAGCAAAACACATTGTTGGAGTGTCAGAATGCATAGATAGAAGGCAAATAAGCGTTCCATGGCTTTATTTCGCTTAGTTGCTTACTCTTGAGTAGAAATGCTTATTCACTCCAGGAATACGCACCTTTGTCAAATGAGTCAAATTGAAGCAAAACACATTGTTGGAATGTCAGAATGCATAGATAGAAGGCAAGTAAGCGTTCCATGGCTTTATTTCGCTTAGTTGCTTACTCTTGAGTAGAACTGCATATTCACTCCAGGAATAAGCACATTTGTCAAATGAGTCAAATTGAAGCAAAACACATTGTTGGAGTGTCAGAATGCATAGGTAGAAGGCAAATAAGCGTTCCATGGCTTTATTTCGCTTAGTTGCTTACTCTTGAGTAGAACTGCATATTCACTCCAGGAATAAGTACCTTTGTCAAATGAGTCAAATTGAAGCAAAACACATTGTTGGAGTGTCAGAATGCATAGATAGAAGGCAAATAAGCGTTCCATGGCTTTATTTCGCTTAGTTGCTTATTCTTGAGTAGAACTGAACATTCACTCCAGGAATACGCACCTTTGTCAAATGAGTCAAATTGAAGCAAAACACATTGTTGGAGTGTCAGAATGCATAGATAGAAGGCAAATAAGCGTTCCATGGCTTTATTTCGCTTAGTTGCTTACTCTTGAGTAGACCTACATATTCACTCCAGGAATACGCACCTTTGTCAAATGAGTCAAATTGAAGCAAAACACATTGTTGGAATGTCAGAATGCATAGATAGAAGGCAAATAAGCGTTCCATGGCTTTATTTCGCTTAGTTGCTTACTCTTGAGTAGAACTGCATATTCACTCCAGGAATACGCACCTTTGTCAAATGAGTCAAATTGAAGCAAAACACATTGTTGGAATGTCAGAATGCATAGATAGAAGGCAAATAAGCGTTCCATGGCTTTATTTCGCTTAGTTGCTTACTCTTGAGTAGACCTGCATATTCACTACAGGAATAAGTACCTTTGTCAAATGAGTCAAATTGAAGCAAAACACATTGTTGGAGTGTCAGAATGCATAGATAGAAGGCAAATAAGCGTTCCATGGCTTTATTTCGCTTAGTTGCTTACTCTTGAGTAGAAATGCTTATTCACTCCAGGAATACGCACCTTTGTCAAATGAGTCAAATTGAAGCAAAACACATTGTTGGAGTGTCAGAATGCATAGATAGAAGGCAAATAAGCGTTCCATGGCTTTATTTCGCTTAGTTGCTTACTCTTGAGTAGAAATGCTTATTCACTCCAGGAATACGCACCTTTGTCAAATGAGTCAAATTGAAGCAAAACACATTGTTGGAATATCAGAATGCATAGATAGAAGGCAAGTAAGCGTTCCATGGCTTTATTTCGCTTAGTTGCTTACTCTTGAGTAGAACTGCATATTCACTCCAGGAATAAGCACATTTGTCAAATGAGTCAAATTGAAGCAAAACACATTGTTGGAGTGTCAGAATGCATAGGTAGAAGGCAAATAAGCGTTCCATGGCTTTATTTCGCTTAGTTGCTTACTCTTGAGTAGAACTGCATATTCACTCCAGGAATAAGTACCTTTGTCAAATGAGTCAAATTGAAGCAAAACACATTGTTGGAGTGTCAGAATGCATAGATAGAAGGCAAATAAGCGTTCCATGGCTTTATTTCGCTTAGTTGCTTACTCTTGAGTAGAACTGAACATTCACTCCAGGAATACGCACCTTTGTCAAATGAGTCAAATTGAAGCAAAACACATTGTTGGAGTGTCAGAATGCATAGATAGAAGGCAAATAAGCGTTCCATGGCTTTATTTCGCTTAGTTGCTTACTCTTGAGTAGACCTACATATTCACTCCAGGAATACGCACCTTTGTCAAATGAGTCAAATTGAAGCAAAACACATTGTTGGAATGTCAGAATGCATAGATAGAAGGCAAATAAGCGTTCCATGGCTTTATTTCGCTTAGTTGCTTACTCTTGAGTAGACCTGCATATTCACTCCAGGAATAAGCACATTTGTCAAATGAATCAAATTGAAGCAAAACACATTGTTGGAGTGTCAGAATGCATAGATAGAAGGCAAATAAGCGTTCCATGGCTTTTTTTCGCTTAGTTGCTTACTCTTGAGTAGAAATGCATATTCACTCCAGGAATAAGTACCTTTGTCAAATGAGTCAAATTGAAGCAAAACACATTGTTGGAGTGTCAGAATGCATAGATAGAAGGCAAATAAGCGTTCCATGGCTTTATTTCGCTTAGTTGCTTACTCTTGAGTAGAACTGCATATTCACTCCAGGAATACGCACCTTTGTCAAATGAGTCAAATTGAAGCAAAACACATTGTTGGAGTGTCAGAATGCATAGATAGAAGGCAAATAAGCGTTCCATGGCTTTATTTCGCTTAGTTGCTTACTCTTGAGTAGAACTGCATATTCACTCCAGGAATACGCACCTTTGTCAAATGAGTCAAATTGAAGCAAAACACATTGTTGGAGTGTCAGAATGCATAGATAGAAGGCAAATAAGCGTTCCATGGCTTTATTTCGCTTAGTTGCTTACTCTTGAGTAGAAATGCATATTCACTCCAGGAATAAGTACCTTTGTCAAATGAGTCAAATTGAAGCAAAACAAATTGTTGGAGTGTCAGAATGCATAGATAGAAGGCAAATAAGCGTTCCATGGCTTTATTTCGCTTAGTTGCTTACTCTTGATTAGAACTGCATATTCACTCCAGGAATAAGTACCTTTGTCAAATGAGTCAAATTGAAGCAAAACACATTGTTGGAGTGTCAGAATGCATAGATAGAAGGCAAATAAGCGTTCCATGGCTTTATTTCGCTTAGTTGCTTACTCTTGAGTAGAACTGCATATTCACTCCTGGAATACGCACCTTTGTCAAATGAGTCAAATTGAAGCAAAACACATTGTTGGAGTGTCAGAATGCATAGATAGAAGGCAAATAAGCGTTCCATGGCTTTATTTCGCTTAGTTGCTTACTCTTGAGTAGAACTGCATATTCACTCCAGGAATACGCACCTTTGTCAAATGAGTCAAATTGAAGCAAAACACATTGTTGGAGGGTCAGAATGCATAGATAGAAGGCAAATAAGCGTTCTATGGCTTTATTTCGCTTAGTTGCTTACTCTTGAGGAGAACTGCATATTCACTCCAGGAATACGCACCTTTGTCAAATGAGTCAAATTGAAGCAAAACACATTGTTGGAGTGTCAGAATGCATAGATAGAAGGCAAATAAGCGTTCCATGGCTTTATTTCGCTTTGTTGCTTACTCTTGAGTAGAACTGCATATTCACTCCAGGAATAAGCACATTTGTCAAATGAGTCAAATTGAAGCAAAACACATTGTTGGAGTGTCAGAATGCATAGATAGAAGGCAAATAAGCGTTCCATGGCTTTATTTCGCTTAGTTGCTTACTCTTGAGTAGAAATGCATATTCACTCCAGGAATACGCACCTTTGTCAAATGAGTCAAATTGAAGCAAAACACATTGTTGGAGTGTCAGAATGCATAGATAGAAGGCAAATAAGCGTTCCATGGCTTTATTTCGCTTAGTTGCTTACTCTTGAGTAGAACTGCATATTCACTCCAGGAATACGCACCTTTGTCAAATGAGTCAAATTGAAGCAAAACACATTGTTGGAGTGTCAGAATGCATAGATAGTAGGCAAATAAGCGTTCCATGGCTTTATTTCGCTTAGTTGCTTACTCTTGAGTAGAAATGCATATTCACTCCAGGAATAAGTACCTTTGTCAAATGAGTCAAATTGAAGCAAAACATTGAAGCAAAACACATTGTTGGAGTGTCAGAATGCATAGATAGAAGGCAAATAAGCGTTCCATGGCTTTATTTCGCTTAGTTGCTTACTCTTGAGTAGAACTGCATATTCACTCCTGGAATACGCACCTTTGTCAAATGAGTCAAATTGAAGCAAAACACATTGTTGGAGTGTCAGAATGCATAGATAGAAGGCAAATAAGCGTTCCATGGCTTTATTTCGCTTAGTTGCTTACTCTTGAGTAGAACTGCATATTCACTCCAGGAATACGCACCTTTGTCAAATGAGTCAAATTGAAGCAAAACACATTGTTGGAGGGTCAGAATGCATAGATAGAAGGCAAATAAGCGTTCTATGGCTTTATTTCGCTTAGTTGCTTACTCTTGAGGAGAACTGCATATTCACTCCAGGAATACGCACCTTTGTCAAATGAGTCAAATTGAAGCAAAACACATTGTTGGAGTGTCAGAATGCATAGATAGAAGGCAAATAAGCGTTCCATGGCTTTATTTCGCTTTGTTGCTTACTCTTGAGTAGAACTGCATATTCACTCCAGGAATAAGCACATTTGTCAAATGAGTCAAATTGAAGCAAAACACATTGTTGGAGTGTCAGAATGCATAGATAGAAGGCAAATAAGCGTTCCATGGCTTTATTTCGCTTAGTTGCTTACTCTTGAGTAGAAATTCATATTCACTCCAGGAATAAGTACCTTTGTCAAATGAGTCAAATTGAAGTAAAACACATTGTTGGAGTTTCTGAATGCATAGATAGGAGGCAAATAAGCGTTCCATGGCTTTATTTCGCTTAGTTGCTTACTCTTGAGTAGAACTGCATATTCATTCCAGGAATACGCACCTTTGTCAAATGAGTCAAATTGAAGCAAAACACATTGTTGGAGTGTCAGAATGCATAGATAGAAGGCAAATAAGCGTTCCATGGCTTTATTTCGCTTAGTTGCTTACTCTTGAGTAGAACTGCATATTCACTCCAGGAATACGCACCTTTGTCAAATGAGTAAAATTGAAGCAAAACACATTGTTGGAATGTCAGAATGCATAGATAGAAGGCAAGTAAGCGTTCCATGGCTTTATTTCGCTTAGTTGCTTACTCTTGAGTAGAACTGCATATTCACTCCAGGAATACGCACCTTTGTCAAATGAGTCAAATTGAAGCAAAACACATTGTTGGAATGTCAGAATGCATAGATAGAAGGCAAATAAGCGTTCCATGGCTTTATTTCGCTTAGTTGCTTACTCTTGAGTAGAACTGCATATTCACTCCAAGAATAACCACATTTGTCAAATGAGTCAAATTAAAGCAGAACACATTGTTGGAGTGTCAGAATGCATAGATAGAAGGCAAATAAGCGTTCCATGGCTTTATTTCGCTTAGTTGCTTACTCTTGAGTAGAACTGCATATTCACTCCAGGAATAAGCACATTTGTCAAATGAGTCAAATTGAAGCAAAACACATTGTTGGAGTGTCAGAATGCATAGATAGAAGGCAAATAAGCGTTCCATGGCTTTATTTCGCTTAGTTGCTTACTCTTGAGTAGAACTGCATATTCACTCCAGGAATACGCACCTTTGTCAAATGAGTCAAATTGAAGCAAAACACATTGTTGGAGTGTCAGAATGCATAGATAGAAGGCAAATAAGCGTTCCATGGCTTTATTTCGCTTAGTTGCTTACTCTTGAGTAGAACTGCATATTCACTCCAGGAATACGCACCTTTGTCAAATGAGTCAAATTGAAGCAAAACACATTGTTGGAGTGTCAGAATGCATAGATAGAAGGCAAATAAGAGGTCCATGGCTTTATTTCGCTTAGTTGCTTACTCTTGAGTAGAACTGCATATTCACTCCAGGAATAAGCACATTTGTCAAATGAGTCAAATTGAAGCAAAACACATTGTTGGAGTGTCAGAATGCATAGGTAGAAGGCAAATAAGCGTTCCATGGCTTTGTTTCGCTTAGTTGCTTACTCTTGAGTAGAACTGCATATTTACTCCAGGAATAAGTACCTTTGTCAAATGAGTCAAATTGAAGCAAAACAAATTGTTGGAGTGTCAGAATGCATAGATAGAAGGCAAATAAGCGTTCCATGGCTTTATTTCGCTTAGTTGCTTACTCTTGATTAGAACTGCATATTCACTCCAGGAATAAGTACCTTTGTCAAATGAGTCAAATTGAAGCAAAACACATTGTTGGAGTGTCAGAATGCATAGATAGAAGGCAAATAAGCGTTCCATGGCTTTATTTCGCTTAGTTGCTTACTCTTGAGTAGAACTGCATATTCACTCCTGGAATACGCACCTTTGTCAAATGAGTCAAATTGAAGCAAAACACATTGTTGGAGTGTCAGAATGCATAGATAGAAGGCAAATAAGCGTTCCATGGCTTTATTTCGCTTAGTTGCTTACTCTTGAGTAGAACTGCATATTCACTCCAGGAATACGCACCTTTGTCAAATGAGTCAAATTGAAGCAAAACACATTGTTGGAGGGTCAGAATGCATAGATAGAAGGCAAATAAGCGTTCTATGGCTTTATTTCGCTTAGTTGCTTACTCTTGAGGAGAACTGCATATTCACTCCAGGAATACGCACCTTTGTCAAATGAGTCAAATTGAAGCAAAACACATTGTTGGAGTGTCAGAATGCATAGATAGAAGGCAAATAAGCGTTCCATGGCTTTATTTCGCTTTGTTGCTTACTCTTGAGTAGAACTGCATATTCACTCCAGGAATAAGCACATTTGTCAAATGAGTCAAATTGAAGCAAAACACATTGTTGGAGTGTCAGAATGCATAGATAGAAGGCAAATAAGCGTTCCATGGCTTTATTTCGCTTAGTTGCTTACTCTTGAGTAGAAATGCATATTCACTCCAGGAATACGCACCTTTGTCAAATGAGTCAAATTGAAGCAAAACACATTGTTGGAGTGTCAGAATGCATAGATAGAAGGCAAATAAGCGTTCCATGGCTTTATTTCGCTTAGTTGCTTACTCTTGAGTAGAACTGCATATTCACTCCAGGAATACGCACCTTTGTCAAATGAGTCAAATTGAAGCAAAACACATTGTTGGAGTGTCAGAATGCATAGATAGTAGGCAAATAAGCGTTCCATGGCTTTATTTCGCTTAGTTGCTTACTCTTGAGTAGAAATGCATATTCACTCCAGGAATAAGTACCTTTGTCAAATGAGTCAAATTGAAGCAAAACATTGAAGCAAAACACATTGTTGGAGTGTCAGAATGCATAGATAGAAGGCAAATAAGCGTTCCATGGCTTTATTTCGCTTAGTTGCTTACTCTTGAGTAGAACTGCATATTCACTCCTGGAATACGCACCTTTGTCAAATGAGTCAAATTGAAGCAAAACACATTGTTGGAGTGTCAGAATGCATAGATAGAAGGCAAATAAGCGTTCCATGGCTTTATTTCGCTTAGTTGCTTACTCTTGAGTAGAACTGCATATTCACTCCAGGAATACGCACCTTTGTCAAATGAGTCAAATTGAAGCAAAACACATTGTTGGAGGGTCAGAATGCATAGATAGAAGGCAAATAAGCGTTCTATGGCTTTATTTCGCTTAGTTGCTTACTCTTGAGGAGAACTGCATATTCACTCCAGGAATACGCACCTTTGTCAAATGAGTCAAATTGAAGCAAAACACATTGTTGGAGTGTCAGAATGCATAGATAGAAGGCAAATAAGCGTTCCATGGCTTTATTTCGCTTTGTTGCTTACTCTTGAGTAGAACTGCATATTCACTCCAGGAATACGCACCTTTGTCAAATGAGTCAAATTGAAGCAAAACACATTGTTGGAGTGTCAGAATGCATAGATAGAAGGCAAATAAGAGGTCCATGGCTTTATTTCGCTTAGTTGCTTACTCTTGAGTAGAACTGCATATTCACTCCAGGAATAAGCACATTTGTCAAATGAGTCAAATTGAAGCAAAACACATTGTTGGAGTGTCAGAATGCATAGGTAGAAGGCAAATAAGCGTTCCATGGCTTTGTTTCGCTTAGTTGCTTACTCTTGAGTAGAACTGCATATTTACTCCAGGAATAAGTACCTTTGTCAAATGAGTCAAATTGAAGCAAAACAAATTGTTGGAGTGTCAGAATGCATAGATAGAAGGCAAATAAGCGTTCCATGGCTTTATTTCGCTTAGTTGCTTACTCTTGATTAGAACTGCATATTCACTCCAGGAATAAGTACCTTTGTCAAATGAGTCAAATTGAAGCAAAACACATTGTTGGAGTGTCAGAATGCATAGATAGAAGGCAAATAAGCGTTCCATGGCTTTATTTCGCTTAGTTGCTTACTCTTGAGTAGAACTGCATATTCACTCCTGGAATACGCACCTTTGTCAAATGAGTCAAATTGAAGCAAAACACATTGTTGGAGTGTCAGAATGCATAGATAGAAGGCAAATAAGCGTTCCATGGCTTTATTTCGCTTAGTTGCTTACTCTTGAGTAGAACTGCATATTCACTCCAGGAATACGCACCTTTGTCAAATGAGTCAAATTGAAGCAAAACACATTGTTGGAGGGTCAGAATGCATAGATAGAAGGCAAATAAGCGTTCTATGGCTTTATTTCGCTTAGTTGCTTACTCTTGAGGAGAACTGCATATTCACTCCAGGAATACGCACCTTTGTCAAATGAGTCAAATTGAAGCAAAACACATTGTTGGAGTGTCAGAATGCATAGATAGAAGGCAAATAAGCGTTCCATGGCTTTATTTCGCTTTGTTGCTTACTCTTGAGTAGAACTGCATATTCACTCCAGGAATAAGCACATTTGTCAAATGAGTCAAATTGAAGCAAAACACATTGTTGGAGTGTCAGAATGCATAGATAGAAGGCAAATAAGCGTTCCATGGCTTTATTTCGCTTAGTTGCTTACTCTTGAGTAGAAATGCATATTCACTCCAGGAATACGCACCTTTGTCAAATGAGTCAAATTGAAGCAAAACACATTGTTGGAGTGTCAGAATGCATAGATAGAAGGCAAATAAGCGTTCCATGGCTTTATTTCGCTTAGTTGCTTACTCTTGAGTAGAACTGCATATTCACTCCAGGAATACG
This sequence comes from Zootoca vivipara, assembly GCF_965207765.1. Taxonomy (NCBI): domain Eukaryota; kingdom Metazoa; phylum Chordata; class Lepidosauria; order Squamata; family Lacertidae; genus Zootoca; species Zootoca vivipara. The sequence goes on along the minus strand of NW_028291083.1, from coordinate 101,476 downwards.
CACCTTTGTCAAATGAGTCAAATTGAAGCAAAACACATTGTTGGAGTGTCAGAATGCATAGATAGTAGGCAAATAAGCGTTCCATGGCTTTATTTCGCTTAGTTGCTTACTCTTGAGTAGAAATGCATATTCACTCCAGGAATAAGTACCTTTGTCAAATGAGTCAAATTGAAGCAAAACATTGAAGCAAAACACATTGTTGGAGTGTCAGAATGCATAGATAGAAGGCAAATAAGCGTTCCATGGCTTTATTTCGCTTAGTTGCTTACTCTTGAGTAGAACTGCATATTCACTCCTGGAATACGCACCTTTGTCAAATGAGTCAAATTGAAGCAAAACACATTGTTGGAGTGTCAGAATGCATAGATAGAAGGCAAATAAGCGTTCCATGGCTTTATTTCGCTTAGTTGCTTACTCTTGAGTAGAACTGCATATTCACTCCAGGAATACGCACCTTTGTCAAATGAGTCAAATTGAAGCAAAACACATTGTTGGAGGGTCAGAATGCATAGATAGAAGGCAAATAAGCGTTCTATGGCTTTATTTCGCTTAGTTGCTTACTCTTGAGGAGAACTGCATATTCACTCCAGGAATACGCACCTTTGTCAAATGAGTCAAATTGAAGCAAAACACATTGTTGGAGTGTCAGAATGCATAGATAGAAGGCAAATAAGCGTTCCATGGCTTTATTTCGCTTTGTTGCTTACTCTTGAGTAGAACTGCATATTCACTCCAGGAATAAGCACATTTGTCAAATGAGTCAAATTGAAGCAAAACACATTGTTGGAGTGTCAGAATGCATAGATAGAAGGCAAATAAGCGTTCCATGGCTTTATTTCGCTTAGTTGCTTACTCTTGAGTAGAAATGCATATTCACTCCAGGAATAAGTACCTTTGTCAAATGAGTCAAATTGAAGTAAAACACATTGTTGGAATGTCACAATGCATAGATAGAAGGCAAGTAAGCGTTCCATGGCTTTATTTCGCTTAGTTGCTTACTCTTGAGTAGAACTGCATATTCACTCCAGGAATACGCACCTTTGTCAAATGAGTCAAATTGAAGCAAAACACATTGTTGGAATGTCAGAATGCATAGGTAGAAGGCAAATAAGCGTTCCATGGCTTTGTTTCGCTTAGTTGCTTACTCTTGAGTAGAACTGCATATTCACTCCAGGAATAAGTACCTCTGTCAAATGAGTTAAATTGAAGCAAAACACATTGTTGGAGTGTCAGAATGCATAGATAGAAGGCAAATAAGCGTTCCATGGCTTTATTTCGCTTAGTTGCTTACTCTTGAGTAGAAATGCTTATTCACTCCAGGAATACGCACCTTTGTCAAATGAGTCAAATTGAAGCAAAACACATTGTTGGAGTGTCAGAATGCATAGATAGAAGGCAAATAAGCGTTCCATGGCTTTATTTCGCTTAGTTGCTTACTCTTGAGTAGAACTGCATATTCACTCCAGGAATACGCACCTTTGTCAAATGAGTCAAATTGAAGCAAAACACATTGTTGGAGTGTCAGAATGCATAGATAGAAGGCAAATAAGCGTTCCATGGCTTTATTTCGCTTAGTTGCTTACTCTTGAGTAGAAATGCATATTCACTCCAGGAATAAGTACCTTTGTCAAATGAGTCAAATTGAAGCAAAACACATTGTTGGAGTGTCAGAATGCATAGATAGAAGGCAAATAAGCGTTCCATGGCTTTATTTCGCTTAGTTGCTTACTCTTGAGTAGAACTGCATATTCACTCCAGGAATACGCACCTTTGTCAAATGAGTCAAATTGAAGCAAAACACATTGTTGGAGTGTCAGAATGCATAGATAGAAGGCAAATAAGCGTTCCATGGCTTTATTTCGCTTAGTTGCTTACTCTTGAGTAGAACTGCATATTCACTCCAGGAATAAGCACATTTGTCAAATGAGTCAAATTGAAGCAAAACACATTGTTGGAGTGTCAGAATGCATAGATAGAAGGCAAATAAGCGTTCCATGGCTTTATTTCGCTTAGTTGCTTACTCTTGAGTAGAACTGCATATTCACTCCAGGAATAAGCACATTTGTCAAATGAGTCAAATTGAAGCAAAACACATTGTTGGAGTGTCAGAATGCATAGATAGAAGGCAAATAAGCGTTCCATGGCTTTATTTCGCTTAGTTGCTTACTCTTGAGTAGAAATGCATATTCACTCCAGGAATAAGTACCTTTGTCAAATGAGTCAAATTGAAGTAAAACACATTGTTGGAGTTTCTGAATGCATAGATAGAAGGCAAATAAGCGTTCCATGGCTTTATTTCGCTTAGTTGCTTACTCTTGAGTAGAACTGCATATTCACTCCAGGAATACGCACCTTTGTCAAATGAGTCAAATTGAAGCAAAACACATTGTTGGAGTGTCAGAATGCATAGATAGAAGGCAAATAAGCGTTCCATGGCTTTATTTCGCTTAGTTGCTTACTCTTGAGTAGAACTGCATATTCACTCCAGGAATACGCACCTTTGTCAAATGAGTCAAATTGAAGCAAAACACATTGTTGGAATGTCAGAATGCATAGATAGAAGGCAAGTAAGCGTTCCATGGCTTTATTTCGCTTAGTTGCTTACTCTTGAGTAGAACTGCATATTCACTCCAGGAATACGCACCTTTGTCAAATGAGTCAAATTGAAGCAAAACACATTGTTGGAATGTCAGAATGCATAGATAGAAGGCAAATAAGCGTTCCATGGCTTTATTTCGCTTAGTTGCTTACTCTTGAGTAGAACTGCATATTCACTCCAAGAATAACCACATTTGTCAAATGAGTCAAATTAAAGCAGAACACATTGTTGGAGTGTCAGAATGCATAGATAGAAGGCAAATAAGCGTTCCATGGCTTTATTTCGCTTAGTTGCTTACTCTTGAGTAGAACTGCATATTCACTCCAGGAATAAGCACATTTGTCAAATGAGTCAAATTGAAGCAAAACACATTGTTGGAGTGTCAGAATGCATAGATAGAAGGCAAATAAGCGTTCCATGGCTTTATTTCGCTTAGTTGCTTACTCTTGAGTAGAACTGCATATTCACTCCAGGAATAAGCACATTTGTCAAATGAGTCAAATTGAAGCAAAACACATTGTTGGAGTGTCAGAATGCATAGATAGAAGGCAAATAAGCGTTCCATGGCTTTATTTCGCTTAGTTGCTTACTCTTGAGTAGAACTGCATATTCACTCCAGGAATACGCACCTTTGTCAAATGAGTCAAATTGAAGCAAAACACATTGTTGGAGTGTCAGAATGCATAGATAGAAGGCAAATAAGCGTTCCATGGCTTTATTTCGCTTAGTTGCTTACTCTTGAGTAGAAATGCATATTCACTCCAGGAATAAGTACCTTTGTCAAATGAGTCAAATTGAAGCAGAACACATTGTTGGAGTGTCAGAATGCATAGATAGAAGGCAAATAAGCGTTCCATGGCTTTATTTCGCTTAGTTGCTTACTCTTGAGTAGAACTGCATATTCACTCCAGGAATAAGCACATTTGTCAAATGAGTCAAATTGAAGCAAAACACATTGTTGGAGTGTCAGAATGCATAGATAGAAGGCAAATAAGCGTTCCATGGCTTTATTTCGCTTAGTTGCTTACTCTTGAGTAGAACTGCATATTCACTCCAGGAATAAGCACATTTGTCAAATGAGTCAAATTGAAGCAAAACACATTGTTGGAGTGTCAGAATGCATAGATAGAAGGCAAATAAGCGTTCCATGGCTTTATTTCGCTTAGTTGCTTACTCTTGAGTAGAACTGCATATTCACTCCAGGAATACGCACCTTTGTCAAATGAGTCAAATTGAAGCAAAACACATTGTTGGAGTGTCAGAATGCATAGATAGAAGGCAAATAAGCGTTCCATGGCTTTATTTCGCTTAGTTGCTTACTCTTGAGTAGAAATGCATATTCACTCCAGGAATAAGTACCTTTGTCAAATGAGTCAAATTGAAGCAGAACACATTGTTGGAGTGTCAGAATGCATAGATAGAAGGCAAATAAGCGTTCCATGGCTTTATTTCGCTTAGTTGCTTACTCTTGAGTAGAACTGCATATTCACTCCAGGAATACGCACCTTTGTCAAATGAGTCAAATTGAAGCAAAACACATTGTTGGAGTGTCAGAATGCATAGATAGAAGGCAAATAAGCGTTCCATGGCTTTATTTCGCTTAGTTGCTTACTCTTGAGTAGAACTGCATATTCACTCCAGGAATACGCACCTTTGTCAAATGAGTCAAATTGAAGCAAAACACATTGTTGGAGTGTCAGAATGCATAGATAGAAGGCAAATAAGCGTTCCATGGCTTTATTTCGCTTAGTTGCTTACTCTTGAGTAGAAATGCATATTCACTCCAGGAATAAGTACCTTTGTCAAATGAGTCAAATTGAAGCAGAACACATTGTTGGAGTGTCAGAATGCATAGATAGAAGGCAAATAAGCGTTCCATGGCTTTATTTCGCTTAGTTGCTTACTCTTGAGTAGAACTGCATATTCACTCCAGGAATACGCACCTTTGTCAAATGAGTCAAATTGAAGCAAAACACATTGTTGGAGTGTCAGAATGCATAGATAGAAGGCAAATAAGCGTTCCATGGCTTTATTTCGCTTAGTTGCTTACTCTTGAGTAGAACTGCATATTCAATCCAGGAATAAGCACATTTGTCAAATGAGTCAAATTGAAGCAAAACACATTGTTGGAGTGTCAGAATGCATAGATAGAAGGCAGATAAGCGTTCCATGGCTTTATTTCGCTTAGTTGCTTACTCTTGAGTAGAACGGCATATTCACTCCAAGAATAACCACATTTGTCAAATGAGTCAAATTAAAGCAGAACACATTGTTGGAGTGTCAGAATGCATAGATAGAAGGCAAATAAGCGTTCCATGGCTTTATTTCGCTTAGTTGCTTACTCTTGAGTAGAACTGCATATTCACTCCAGGAATAAGCACATTTGTCAAATGAGTCAAATTGAAGCAAAACACATTGTTGGAGTGTCAGAATGCATAGATAGAAGGCAAATAAGCGTTCCATGGCTTTATTTCGCTTAGTTGCTTACTCTTGAGTAGAACTGCATATTCACTCCAGGAATACGCACCTTTGTCAAATGAGTCAAATTGAAGCAAAACACATTGTTGGAGTGTCAGAATGCATAGATAGAAGGCAAATAAGCGTTCCATGGCTTTATTTCGCTTAGTTGCTTACTCTTGAGTAGAACTGCATATTCACTCCAGGAATACGCACCTTTGTCAAATGAGTCAAATTGAAGCAAAACACATTGTTGGAGTGTCAGAATGCATAGATAGAAGGCAAATAAGAGGTCCATGGCTTTATTTCGCTTAGTTGCTTACTCTTGAGTAGAACTGCATATTCACTCCAGGAATAAGCACATTTGTCAAATGAGTCAAATTGAAGCAAAACACATTGTTGGAGTGTCAGAATGCATAGGTAGAAGGCAAATAAGCGTTCCATGGCTTTATTTCGCTTAGTTGCTTACTCTTGAGTAGAACTGCATATTCACTCCAGGAATAAGTACCTTTGTCAAATGAGTCAAATTGAAGCAAAACACATTGTTGGAGTGTCAGAATGCATAGATAGAAGGCAAATAAGCGTTCCATGGCTTTATTTCGCTTAGTTGCTTACTCTTGAGTAGAAATGCTTATTCACTCCAGGAATACGCACCTTTGTCAAATGAGTCAAATTGAAGCAAGACACATTGTTGGAGTGTCAGAATGCATAGATAGAAGGCAAATAAGCGTTCCATGGCTTTATTTCGCTTAGTTGCTTACTCTTGAGTAGAAATGCATATTCACTCCAGGAATAAGTACCTTTGTCAAATGAGTCAAATTGAAGCAAAACACATTGTTGGAGTGTCAGAATGCATGAATAGAAGGCAAATAAGCGTTCCATGGCTTTATTTCGCTTAGTTGCTTACTCTTGAGTAGAACTGCATATTCACTCCAGGAATACGCACCTTTGTCAAATGAGTCAAATTGAAGCAAAACACATTGTTGGAGTGTCAGAATGCATAGATAGAAGGCGAATAAGCGTTCCATGGCTTTATTTCACTTAGTTGCTTACTCTTGAGTAGAACTGCATATTCACTCCAGGAATAAGCACATTTGTCAAATGAGTCAAATTGAAGCAAAACACATTGTTGGAGTGTCAGAATGCATAGATAGAAGGCGAGTAAGCGTTCCATGGCTTTATTTCGCTGAGTTGCTTACTCTTGAGTAGAACTGCATATTCACTCCAGGAATAAGCACATTTGTCAAATGAGTCAAATTGAAGCAAAACACATTGTTGGAGTGTCAGAATGCATAGATAGAGGGCAAATAAGCGTTCCATGGCTTTATTTCGCTTAGTTGCTTACTCTTGAGTAGAACTGCATATTCACTCCAGGAATAAGCACCTTTGTAAAATGAGTCAAATTGAAGCAGAACACATTGTTGGAGTGTCAGAATGCATAGATAGAAGGCAAATAAGCGTTCCATGGCTTTATTTCGCTTAGTTGCTTACTCTTGAGTAGAACTGCATATTCACTCCAGGAATAAGCACATTTGTCAAATGAGTCAAATTGAAGCAAAACACATTGTTGGAGTGTCAGAATGCATAGATAGAAGGCAAATAAGCGTTCCATGGCTTTATTTCGCTTAGTTGCTTACTCTTGAGTAGAAATGCATATTCACTCCAGGAATAAGTACCTTTGTCAAATGAGTCAAATTGAAGCAGAACACATTGTTGGAGTGTCAGAATGCATAGATAGAAGGCAAATAAGCGTTCCATGGCTTTATTTCGCTTAGTTGCTTACTCTTGAGTAGAACTGCATATTCACTCCAGGAATACGCACCTTTGTCAAATGAGTCAAATTGAAGCAAAACACATTGTTGGAGTGTCAGAATGCATAGATAGAGTGCAAATAAGCGTTCCATGGCTTTATTTCGCTTAGTTGCTTACTCTTGAGTAGAACTGCATATTCACTCCAGGAATAAGCACATTTGTCAAATGAGTCAAATTGAAGCAGAACACATTGTTGGAGTGTCAGAATGCATAGATAGAAGGCAAATAAGCGTTCCATGGCTTTATTTCGCTTAGTTGCTTACTCTTGAGTAGAACTGCATATTCACTCCAGGAATACGCACCTTTGTCAAATGAGTCAAATTGAAGCAAAACACATTGTTGGAGTGTCAGAATGCATAGATAGAAGGCAAATAAGCGTTCCATGGCTTTATTTCGCTTAGTTGCTTACTCTTGAGTAGAACTGCATATTCACTCCAGGAATAAGCACATTTGTCAAATGAGTCAAATTGAAGCAAAACACATTGTTGGAGTGTCAGAATGCATAGATAGAAGGCAAATAAGCGTTCCATGGCTTTATTTCGCTTAGTTGCTTACTCTTGAGTAGAAATGCATATTCACTCCAGGAATAAGTACCTTTGTCAAATGAGTCAAATTGAAGCAAAACACATTGTTGGAGTGTCAGAATGCATAGATAGAAGGCAAATAAGCGTTCCATGGCTTTATTCCGCTTAGTTGCTTACTCTTGAGTAGAACTGCATATTCACTCCAGGAATACGCACCTTTGTCAAATGAGTCAAATTGAAGCAAAACACATTGTTGGAGTGTCAGAATGCATAGATAGAAGGCAAATAAGCGTTCCATGGCTTTATTTCGCTTAGTTGCTTACTCTTGAGTAGAACTGCATATTCACTCCAGGAATACGCACCTTTGTCAAATGAGTCAAATTGAAGCAAAACACATTGTTGGAGTGTCAGAATGCATAGATAGAAGGCAAATAAGCGTTCCATGGCTTTATTTCGCTTAGTTGCTTACTCTTGAGTAGAAATGCTTATTCACTCCAGGAATACGCACCTTTGTCAAATGAGTCAAATTGAAGCAAAACACATTGTTGGAATGTCAGAATGCATAGATAGAAGGCAAGTAAGCGTTCCATGGCTTTATTTCGCTTAGTTGCTTACTCTTGAGTAGAACTGCATATTCACTCCAGGAATAAGCACATTTGTCAAATGAGTCAAATTGAAGCAAAACACATTGTTGGAGTGTCAGAATGCATAGGTAGAAGGCAAATAAGCGTTCCATGGCTTTATTTCGCTTAGTTGCTTACTCTTGAGTAGAACTGCATATTCACTCCAGGAATAAGTACCTTTGTCAAATGAGTCAAATTGAAGCAAAACACATTGTTGGAGTGTCAGAATGCATAGATAGAAGGCAAATAAGCGTTCCATGGCTTTATTTCGCTTAGTTGCTTACTCTTGAGTAGAACTGAATATTCACTCCAGGAATACGCACCTTTGTCAAATGAGTCAAATTGAAGCAAAACACATTGTTGGAGTGTCAGAATGCATAGATAGAAGGCAAATAAGCGTTCCATGGCTTTATTTCGCTTAGTTGCTTACTCTTGAGTAGACCTACATATTCACTCCAGGAATACGCACCTTTGTCAAATGAGTCAAATCGAAGCAAAACACATTGTTGGAATGTCAGAATGCATAGATAGAAGGCAAATAAGCGTTCCATGGCTTTATTTCGCTTAGTTGCTTACTCTTGAGTAGACCTGCATTTTCACTCCAGGAATAAGCACATTTGTCAAATGAGTCAAAATGAAGCAAAACACATTGTTGGAGTGTCAGAATGCATAGATAGAAGGCAAATAAGCGTTCCATGGCTTTATTTCGCTTAGTTGCTTACTCTTGAGTAGAACTGCATATTCACTCCAGGAATACGCACCTTTGTCAAATGAGTCAAATTGAAGCAAAACACATTGTTGGAGTGTCAGAATGCATAGATAGAAGGCAAATAAGCGTTCCATGGCTTTATTTCGCTTAGTTGCTTACTCTTGAGTAGAACTGCATATTCACTCCAGGAATACGCACCTTTGTCAAATGAGTCAAATTGAAGCAAAACACATTGTTGGAGTGTCAGAATGCATAGATAGAAGGCAAATAAGCGTTCCATGGCTTTATTTCGCTTAGTTGCTTACTCTTGAGTAGAACTGCATATTCACTCCAGGAATAAGTACCTTTGTCAAATGAGTCAAATTGAAGCAAAACACATTGTTGGAGTGTCAGAATGCATAGATAGAAGGCAAATAAGCGTTCCATGGCTTTATTTCGCTTAGTTGCTTACTCTTGAGTAGAAATGCATATTCACTCCAGGAATAAGTAACTTTGTCAAATGAGTCAAATTGAAGCAAAACACATTGTTGGAGTGTCAGAATGCATAGATAGAAGGCAAATAAGCGTTCCATGGCTTTATTTCGCTTAGTTGCTTACTCTTGAGTAGAACTGCATATTCACTCCAGGAATAAGCACATTTGTCAAATGAGTCAAATTGAAGCAGAACACATTGTTGGAGTGTCAGAATGCATAGATAGAAGGCAAATAAGCGTTCCATGGCTTTATTTCGCTTAGTTGCTTACTCTTGAGTAGAAATGCATATTCACTCCAGGAATAAGTACCTTTGTCAAATGAGTCAAATTGAAGCAGAACACATTGTTGGAGTGTCAGAATGCATAGATAGAAGGCAAATAAGCGTTCCATGGCTTTATTTCGCTTAGTTGCTTACTCTTGAGTAGAACTGCATATTCACTCCAGGAATACGCACATTTGTCAAATGAGTCAAATTGAAGCAAAACACATTGTTGGAGTGTCAGAATGCATAGATAGAAGGCAAATAAGCGTTCCATGGCTTTATTTCGCTTAGTTGCTTACTCTTGAGTAGAACTGCATATTCACTCCAGGAATACGCACCTTTGTCAAATGAGTCAAATTGAAGCAAAACACATTGTTGGAGTGTCAGAATGCATAGATAGAAGGCAAATAAGCGTTCCATGGCTTTATTTCGCTTAGTTGCTTACTCTTGAGTAGAACTGCATATTCACTCCAGGAATACGCACCTTTGTCAAATGAGTCAAATTGAAGCAAAACACATTGTTGGAGTGTCAGAATGCATAGATAGAAGGCAAATAAGCGTTCCATGGCTTTATTTCGCTTAGTTGCTTACTCTTGAGTAGAACTGCATATTCACTCCAGGAATAAGCACATTTGTCAAATGAGTCAAATTGAAGCAAAACACATTGTTGGAGTGTCAGAATGCATAGATAGAAGGCAAATAAGCGTTCCATGGCTTTATTTCGCTTAGTTGCTTACTCTTGAGTAGAACTGCATATTCACTCCAGGAATAAGCACATTTGTCAAATGAGTCAAATTGAAGCAAAACACATTGTTGGAGTGTCAGAATGCATAGATAGAAGGCAAATAAGCGTTCCATGGCTTTATTTCGCTTAGTTGCTTACTCTTGAGTAGAACTGCATATTCACTCCAGGAATACGCACCTTTGTCAAATGAGTCAAATTGAAGCAAAACACATTGTTGGAGTGTCAGAATGCATAGATAGAAGGCAAATAAGCGTTCCATGGCTTTATTTCGCTTAGTTGCTTACTCTTGAGTAGAAATGCATATTCACTCCAGGAATAAGTACCTTTGTCAAATGAGTCAAATTGAAGCAGAACACATTGTTGGAGTGTCAGAATGCATAGATAGAAGGCAAATAAGCGTTCCATGGCTTTATTTCGCTTAGTTGCTTACTCTTGAGTAGAACTGCATATTCACTCCAGGAATACGCACCTTTGTCAAATGAGTCAAATTGAAGCAAAACACATTGTTGGAGTGTCAGAATGCATAGATAGAAGGCAAATAAGCGTTCCATGGCTTTATTTCGCTTAGTTGCTTACTCTTGAGTAGAAATGCATATTCACTCCAGGAATAAGTACCTTTGTCAAATGAGTCAAATTGAAGCAAAACACATTGTTGGAGTGTCAGAATGCATAGATAGAAGGCAAATAAGCGTTCCATGGCTTTATTTCGCTTAGTTGCTTACTCTTGAGTAGAAATGCATATTCACTCCAGGAATAAGTACCTTTGTCAAATGAGTCAAATTGAAGCAAAACACATTGTTGGAGTGTCAGAATGCATAGATAGAAGGCAAATAAGCGTTCCATGGCTTTATTTCGCTTAGTTGCTTACTCTTGAGTAGAACTGCATATTCACTCCAGGAATACGCACCTTTGTCAAATGAGTCAAATTGAAGCAAAACACATTGTTGGAGTGTCAGAATGCATAGATAGAAGGCAAATAAGCGTTCCATGGCTTTATTTCGCTTAGTTGCTTACTCTTGAGTAGAAATGCATATTCACTCCAGGAATAAGTACCTTTGTCAAATGAGTCAAATTGAAGCAAAACACATTGTTGGAGTGTCAGAATGCATAGATAGAAGGCAAATAAGCGTTCCATGGCTTTATTTCGCTTAGTTGCTTACTCTTGAGTAGAACTGCATATTCACTCCAGGAATACGCACCTTTGTCAAATGAGTCAAATTGAAGCAGAACACATTGTTGGAGTGTCAGAATGCATAGATAGAAGGCAAATAAGCGTTCCATGGCTTTATTTCGCTTAGTTGCTTACTCTTGAGTAGAACTGCATATTCACTCCAGGAATACGCACCTTTGTCAAATGAGTCAAATTGAAGCAAAACACATTGTTGGAGTGTCAGAATGCATAGATAGAAGGCAAATAAGAGGTCCATGGCTTTATTTCGCTTAGTTGCTTACTCTTGAGTAGAACTGCATATTCACTCCAGGAATAAGCACATTTGTCAAATGAGTCAAATTGAAGCAAAACACATTGTTGGAGTGTCAGAATGCATAGGTAGAAGGCAAATAAGCGTTCCATGGCTTTATTTCGCTTAGTTGCTTACTCTTGAGTAGAACTGCATATTCACTCCAGGAATAAGTACCTTTGTCAAATGAGTCAAATTGAAGCAAAACACATTGTTGGAGTGTCAGAATGCATAGATAGAAGGCAAATAAGCGTTCCATGGCTTTATTTCGCTTAGTTGCTTACTCTTGAGTAGAAATGCTTATTCACTCCAGGAATACGCACCTTTGTCAAATGAGTCAAATTGAAGCAAGACACATTGTTGGAGTGTCAGAATGCATAGATAGAAGGCAAATAAGCGTTCCATGGCTTTATTTCGCTTAGTTGCTTACTCTTGAGTAGAAATGCATATTCACTCCAGGAATAAGTACCTTTGTCAAATGAGTCAAATTGAAGCAAAACACATTGTTGGAGTGTCAGAATGCATGAATAGAAGGCAAATAAGCGTTCCATGGCTTTATTTCGCTTAGTTGCTTACTCTTGAGTAGAACTGCATATTCACTCCAGGAATACGCACCTTTGTCAAATGAGTCAAATTGAAGCAAAACACATTGTTGGAGTGTCAGAATGCATAGATAGAAGGCGAATAAGCGTTCCATGGCTTTATTTCACTTAGTTGCTTACTCTTGAGTAGAACTGCATATTCACTCCAGGAATAAGCACATTTGTCAAATGAGTCAAATTGAAGCAAAACACATTGTTGGAGTGTCAGAATGCATAGATAGAAGGCGAGTAAGCGTTCCATGGCTTTATTTCGCTGAGTTGCTTACTCTTGAGTAGAACTGCATATTCACTCCAGGAATAAGCACATTTGTCAAATGAGTCAAATTGAAGCAAAACACATTGTTGGAGTGTCAGAATGCATAGATAGAGGGCAAATAAGCGTTCCATGGCTTTATTTCGCTTAGTTGCTTACTCTTGAGTAGAACTGCATATTCACTCCAGGAATAAGCACCTTTGTAAAATGAGTCAAATTGAAGCAGAACACATTGTTGGAGTGTCAGAATGCATAGATAGAAGGCAAATAAGCGTTCCATGGCTTTATTTCGCTTAGTTGCTTACTCTTGAGTAGAACTGCATATTCACTCCAGGAATAAGCACATTTGTCAAATGAGTCAAATTGAAGCAAAACACATTGTTGGAGTGTCAGAATGCATAGATAGAAGGCAAATAAGCGTTCCATGGCTTTATTTCGCTTAGTTGCTTACTCTTGAGTAGAACTGCATATTCACTCCAGGAATACGCACCTTTGTCAAATGAGTCAAATTGAAGCAAAACACATTGTTGGAGTGTCAGAATGCATAGATAGAGTGCAAATAAGCGTTCCATGGCTTTATTTCGCTTAGTTGCTTACTCTTGAGTAGAACTGCATATTCACTCCAGGAATAAGCACATTTGTCAAATGAGTCAAATTGAAGCAGAACACATTGTTGGAGTGTCAGAATGCATAGATAGAAGGCAAATAAGCGTTCCATGGCTTTATTTCGCTTAGTTGCTTACTCTTGAGTAGAACTGCATATTCACTCCAGGAATACGCACCTTTGTCAAATGAGTCAAATTGAAGCAAAACACATTGTTGGAGTGTCAGAATGCATAGATAGAAGGCAAATAAGCGTTCCATGGCCTTATTTCGCTTAGTTGCTTACTCTTGAGTAGAACTGCATATTCACTCCAGGAATAAGCACATTTGTCAAATGAGTCAAATTGAAGCAAAACACATTGTTGGAGTGTCAGAATGCATAGATAGAAGGCAAATAAGCGTTCCATGGCTTTATTTCGCTTAGTTGCTTACTCTTGAGTAGAAATGCATATTCACTCCAGGAATAAGTACCTTTGTCAAATGAGTCAAATTGAAGCAAAACACATTGTTGGAGTGTCAGAATGCATAGATAGAAGGCAAATAAGCGTTCCATGGCTTTATTCCGCTTAGTTGCTTACTCTTGAGTAGAACTGCATATTCACTCCAGGAATACGCACCTTTGTCAAATGAGTCAAATTGAAGCAAAACACATTGTTGGAGTGTCAGAATGCATAGATAGAAGGCAAATAAGCGTTCCATGGCTTTATTTCGCTTAGTTGCTTACTCTTGAGTAGAACTGCATATTCACTCCAGGAATACGCACCTTTGTCAAATGAGTCAAATTGAAGCAAAACACATTGTTGGAGTGTCAGAATGCATAGATAGAAGGCAAATAAGCGTTCCATGGCTTTATTTCGCTTAGTTGCTTACTCTTGAGTAGAACTGCATATTCAGTCCAGGAATACGCACCTTTGTCAAATGAGTCAAATTGAAGCAAAACACATTGTTGGAATGTCAGAATGCATAGATAGAAGGCAAATAAGCGTTCCATGGCTTTATTTCGCTTAGTTGCTTACTCTTGAGTAGACCTGCATATTCACTCCAGGAATAAGTACCTTTGTCAAATGAGTCAAATTGAAGCAAAACACATTGTTGGAGTGTCAGAATGCATAGATAGAAGGCAAATAAGCGTTCCATGGCTTTATTTCGCTTAGTTGCTTACTCTTGAGTAGAAATGCTTATTCACTCCAGGAATACGCACCTTTGTCAAATGAGTCAAATTGAAGCAAAACACATTGTTGGAATGTCAGAATGCATAGATAGAAGGCAAGTAAGCGTTCCATGGCTTTATTTCGCTTAGTTGCTTACTCTTGAGTAGAACTGCATATTCACTCCAGGAATAAGCACATTTGTCAAATGAGTCAAATTGAAGCAAAACACATTGTTGGAGTGTCAGAATGCATAGGTAGAAGGCAAATAAGCGTTCCATGGCTTTATTTCGCTTAGTTGCTTACTCTTGAGTAGAACTGCATATTCACTCCAGGAATAAGTACCTTTGTCAAATGAGTCAAATTGAAGCAAAACACATTGTTGGAGTGTCAGAATGCATAGATAGAAGGCAAATAAGCGTTCCATGGCTTTATTTCGCTTAGTTGCTTACTCTTGAGTAGAACTGAATATTCACTCCAGGAATACGCACCTTTGTCAAATGAGTCAAATTGAAGCAAAACACATTGTTGGAGTGTCAGAATGCATAGATAGAAGGCAAATAAGCGTTCCATGGCTTTATTTCGCTTAGTTGCTTACTCTTGAGTAGACCTACATATTCACTCCAGGAATACGCACCTTTGTCAAATGAGTCAAATCGAAGCAAAACACATTGTTGGAATGTCAGAATGCATAGATAGAAGTCAAATAAGCGTTCCATGGCTTTATTTCGCTTAGTTGCTTACTCTTGAGTAGACCTGCATTTTCACTCCAGGAATAAGCACATTTGTCAAATGAGTCAAAATGAAGCAAAACACATTGTTGGAGTGTCAGAATGCATAGATAGAAGGCAAATAAGCGTTCCATGGCTTTATTTCGCTTAGTTGCTTACTCTTGAGTAGAACTGCATATTCACTCCAGGAATACGCACCTTTGTCAAATGAGTCAAATTGAAGCAAAACACATTGTTGGAGTGTCAGAATGCATAGATAGAAGGCAAATAAGCGTTCCATGGCTTTATTTCGCTTAGTTGCTTACTCTTGAGTAGAACTGCATATTCACTCCAGGAATACGCACCTTTGTCAAATGAGTCAAATTGAAGCAAAACACATTGTTGGAGTGTCAGAATGCATAGATAGAAGGCAAATAAGCGTTCCATGGCTTTATTTCGCTTAGTTGCTTACTCTTGAGTAGAACTGCATATTCACTCCAGGAATAAGTACCTTTGTCAAATGAGTCAAATTGAAGCAAAACACATTGTTGGAGTGTCAGAATGCATAGATAGAAGGCAAATAAGCGTTCCATGGCTTTATTTCGCTTAGTTGCTTACTCTTGAGTAGAAATGCATATTCACTCCAGGAATAAGTAACTTTGTCAAATGAGTCAAATTGAAGCAAAACACATTGTTGGAGTGTCAGAATGCATAGATAGAAGGCAAATAAGCGTTCCATGGCTTTATTTCGCTTAGTTGCTTACTCTTGAGTAGAACTGCATATTCACTCCAGGAATAAGCACATTTGTCAAATGAGTCAAATTGAAGCAAAACACATTGTTGGAGTGTCAGAATGCATAGATAGAGTGCAAATAAGCGTTCCATGGCTTTATTTCGCTTAGTTGCTTACTCTTGAGTAGAACTGCATATTCACTCCAGGAATAAGCACATTTGTCAAATGAGTCAAATTGAAGCAGAACACATTGTTGGAGTGTCAGAATGCATAGATAGAAGGCAAATAAGCGTTCCATGGCTTTATTTCGCTTAGTTGCTTACTCTTGAGTAGAACTGCATATTCACTCCAGGAATACGCACCTTTGTCAAATGAGTCAAATTGAAGCAAAACACATTGTTGGAGTGTCAGAATGCATAGATAGAAGGCAAATAAGCGTTCCATGGCTTTATTTCGCTTAGTTGCTTACTCTTGAGTAGAACTGCATATTCACTCCAGGAATAAGCACATTTGTCAAATGAGTCAAATTGAAGCAAAACACATTGTTGGAGTGTCAGAATGCATAGATAGAAGGCAAATAAGCGTTCCATGGCTTTATTTCGCTTCGTTGCTTACTCTTGAGTAGAAATGCATATTCACTCCAGGAATAAGTACCTTTGTCAAATGAGTCAAATTGAAGCAAAACACATTGTTGGAGTGTCAGAATGCATAGATAGAAGGCAAATAAGCGTTCCATGGCTTTATTCCGCTTAGTTGCTTACTCTTGAGTAGAACTGCATATTCACTCCAGGAATACGCACCTTTGTCAAATGAGTCAAATTGAAGCAAAACACATTGTTGGAGTGTCAGAATGCATAGATAGAAGGCAAATAAGCGTTCCATGGCTTTATTTCGCTTAGTTGCTTACTCTTGAGTAGAACTGCATATTCACTCCAGGAATACGCACCTTTGTCAAATGAGTCAAATTGAAGCAAAACACATTGTTGGAGTGTCAGAATGCATAGATAGAAGGCAAATAAGCGTTCCATGGCTTTATTTCGCTTAGTTGCTTACTCTTGAGTAGAACTGCATATTCACTCCAGGAATACGCACCTTTGTCAAATGAGTCAAATTGAAGCAAAACACATTGTTGGAATGTCAGAATGCATAGATAGAAGGCAAATAAGCGTTCCATGGCTTTATTTCGCTTAGTTGCTTACTCTTGAGTAGACCTGCATATTCACTCCAGGAATAAGTACCTTTGTCAAATGAGTCAAATTGAAGCAAAACACATTGTTGGAGTGTCAGAAAGCATAGATAGAAGGCAAATAAGCGTTCCATGGCTTTATTTCGCTTAGTTGCTTACTCTTGAGTAGAAATGCTTATTCACTCCAGGAATACGCACCTTTGTCAAATGAGTCAAATTGAAGCAAAACACATTGTTGGAGTGTCAGAATGCATAGATAGAAGGCAAATAAGCGTTCCATGGCTTTATTTCGCTTAGTTGCTTACTCTTGAGTAGAAATGCTTATTCACTCCAGGAATACGCACCTTTGTCAAATGAGTCAAATTGAAGCAAAACACATTGTTGGAATGTCAGAATGCATAGATAGAAGGCAAGTAAGCGTTCCATGGCCTTATTTCGCTTAGTTGCTTACTCTTGAGTAGAACTGCATATTCACTCCAGGAATAAGCACATTTGTCAAATGAGTCAAATTGAAGCAAAACACATTGTTGGAGTGTCAGAATGCATAGGTAGAAGGCAAATAAGCGTTCCATGGCTTTATTTCGCTTAGTTGCTTACTCTTGAGTAGAACTGCATATTCACTCCAGGAATAAGTACCTTTGTCAAATGAGTCAAATTGAAGCAAAACACATTGTTGGAGTGTCAGAATGCATAGATAGAAGGCAAATAAGCGTTCCATGGCTTTATTTCGCTTAGTTGCTTACTCTTGAGTAGAACTGAATATTCACTCCAGGAATACGCACCTTTGTCAAATGAGTCAAATTGAAGCAAAACACATTGTTGGAGTGTCAGAATGCATAGATAGAAGGCAAATAAGCGTTCCATGGCTTTATTTCGCTTAGTTGCTTACTCTTGAGTAGACCTACATATTCACTCCAGGAATACGCACCTTTGTCAAATGAGTCAAATCGAAGCAAAACACATTGTTGGAATGTCAGAATGCATAGATAGAAGGCAAATAAGCGTTCCATGGCTTTATTTCGCTTAGTTGCTTACTCTTGAGTAGACCTGCATATTCACTCCAGGAATAAGCACATTTGTCAAATGAGTCAAAATGAAGCAAAACACATTGTTGGAGTGTCAGAATGCATAGATAGAAGGCAAATAAGCGTTCCATGGCTTTATTTCGCTTAGTTGCTTACTCTTGAGTAGAACTGCATATTCACTCCAGGAATACGCACCTTTGTCAAATGAGTCAAATTGAAGCAAAACACATTGTTGGAGTGTCAGAATGCATAGATAGAAGGCAAATAAGCGTTCCATGGCTTTATTTCGCTTAGTTGCTTACTCTTGAGTAGAACTGCATATTCACTCCAGGAATAAGTACCTTTGTCAAATGAGTCAAATTGAAGCAAAACACATTGTTGGAGTGTCAGAATGCATAGATAGAAGGCAAATAAGCGTTCCATGGCTTTATTTCGCTTAGTTGCTTACTCTTGAGTAGAACTGAATATTCACTCCAGGAATACGCACCTTTGTCAAATGAGTCAAATTGAAGCAAAACACATTGTTGGAGTGTCAGAATGCATAGATATTAGGCAATTAAGCGTTCCATGGCTTTAGTTCGCTTAGTTGCTTACTCTTGAGTAGACCTACATATTCACTCCAGGAATACGCACTTTTGTCAAATGAGTCAAATTGAAGCAAAACACATTGTTGGAATGTCAGAATGCATAGATAGAAGGCAAATAAGCGTTCCATGGCTTTATTTCGCTTAGTTGCTTACTCTTGAGTAGACCTGCATATTCACTCCAGGAATAAGCACATTTGTCAAATGAGTCAAATTGAAGCAAAACACATTGTTGGAGTGTCAGAATGCATAGATAGAAGGCAAATAAGCGTTCCATGGCTTTATTTCGCTTAGTTGCTTACTCTTGAGTAGAACTGCATATTCACTCCAGGAATACGCACCTTTGTCAAATGAGTCAAATTGAAGCAAAACACATTGTTGGAGTGTCAGAATGCATAGATAGAAGGCAAATAAGCGTTCCATGGCTTTATTTCGCTTAGTTGCTTACTCTTGAGTAGAACTGCATATTCACTCCAGGAATACGCACCTTTGTCAAATGAGTCAAATTGAAGCAAAACACATTGTTGGAGTGTCAGAATGCATAGATAGAAGGCGAATAAGCGTTCCATGGCTTTATTTCGCTTTGTTGCTTACTCTTGAGTAGAACTGCATATTCACTCCAGGAATAAGCACATTTGTCAAATGAGAATAAATTGAAGCAAAACACATTGTTGGAGTGTCAGAATGCATAGATAGAAGGCAAATAAGCGTTCCATGGCTTTATTTCGCTTAGTTGCTTACTCTTGAGTAGAAATGCATATTCACTCCAGGAATAAGTACCTTTGTCAAATGAGTCAAATTGAAGCAAAACAAATTGTTGGAGTGTCAGAATGCATAGGTAGAAGGCAAATAAGCGTTCCATGGCTTTATTTCGCTTAGTTGCTTACTCTTGAGTAGAACTGCATATTCACTCCTGGAATACGCACCTTTGTCAAATGAGTCAAATTGAAGCAAAACACATTGTTGGAGTGTCAGAATGCATAGATAGAAGGCAAATAAGCGTTCCATGGCTTTATTTCGCTTAGTTGCTTACTCTTGAGTAGAACTGCATATTCACTCCAGGAATACGCACCTTTGTCAAATGAGTCAAATTGAAGCAAAACACATTGTTGGAGGGTCAGAATGCATAGATAGAAGGCAAATAAGCGTTCTATGGCTTTATTTCGCTTAGTTGCTTACTCTTGAGGAGAACTGCATATTCACTCCAGGAATACGCACCTTTGTCAAATGAGTCCAATTGAAGCAAAACACATTGTTGGAGTGTCAGAATGCATAGATAGAAGGCAAATAAGCGTTCCATGGCTTTATTTCGCTTTGTTGCTTACTCTTGAGTAGAACTGCATATTCACTCCAGGAATAAGCACATTTGTCAAATGAGTCAAATTGAAGCAAAACACATTGTTGGAGTGTCAGAATGCATAGATAGAAGGCAAATAAGCGTTCCATGGCTTTATTTCGCTTAGTTGCTTACTCTTGAGTAGAAATGCATATTCACTCCAGGAATAAGCACATTTGTCAAATGAGTCAAATTGAAGCAAAACACATTGTTGGAGTGTCAGAATGCATAGGTAGAAGGCAAATAAGCGTTCCATGGCTTTATTTCGCTTAGTTGCTTACTCTTGAGTAGAACTGCATATTCACTCCAGGAATAAGTACCTTTGTCAAATGAGTCAAATTGAAGCAAAACACATTGTTGGAGTGTCAGAATGCATAGGTAGAAGGCAAATAAGCGTTCCATGGCTTTATTTCGCTTAGTTGCTTACTCTTGAGTAGATCTGCATATTCACTCCAGGAATACGCACCTTTGTCAAATGAGTCAAATTGAAGCAAAACACATTGTTGGAGTGTCAGAATGCATAGATAGAAGGCAAATAAGCGTTCCATGGCTTTATTTCGCTTAGTTGCTTACTCTTGAGTAGAACTGCATATTCACTCCAGGAATAAGCACATTTGTCAAATGAGTCAAATTGAAGCAAAACACATTGTTGGAGTGTCAGAATGCATAGATAGAAGGCAAATAAGCGTTCCATGGCTTTATTTCGCTTAGTTGCTTACTCTTGAGTAGAACTGCATATTCACTCCAGGAATACGCACCTTTGTCAAATGAGTCAAATTGAAGCAAAACACATTGTTGGAGTGTCAGAATGCATAGGTAGAAGGCAAATAAGCGTTCCATGGCTTTGTTTCGCTTAGTTGCTTACTCTTGAGTAGAACTGCATATTCACTCCAGGAATAAGTACCTTTGTCAAATGAGTCAAATTGAAGCAAAACACATTGTTGGAGTGTCAGAATGCATAGATAGAAGGCAAATAAGCGTTCCATGGCTTTATTTCGCATAGTTGCTTACTCTTGAGTAGAAATGCTTATTCACTCCAGGAATACGCACCTTTGTCAAATGAGTCAAATTGAAGCAAAACACATTGTTGGAGTGTCAGAATGCATAGATAGAAGGCAAATAAGCGTTCCATGGCTTTATTTCGCTTAGTTGCTTACTCTTGAGTAGAACTGCATATTCACTCCAGGAATACGCACCTTTGTCAAATGAGTCAAATTGAAGCAAAACACATTGTTGGAGTGTCAGAATGCATAGATAGAAGGCAAATAAGCGTTCCATGGCTTTATTTCGCTTAGTTGCTTACTCTTGAGTAGAAATGCATATTCACTCCAGGAATAAGTACCTTTGTCAAATGAGTCAAATTGAAGCAAAACACATTGTTGGAGTGTCAGAATGCATAGATAGAAGGCAAATAAGCGTTCCATGGCTTTATTTCGCTTAGTTGCTTACTCTTGAGTAGAACTGCATATTCACTCCAGGAATACGCACCTTTGTCAAATGAGTCAAATTGAAGCAAAACACATTCTTGGAGTGTCAGAATGCATAGATAGAAGGCAAATAAGCGTTCCATGGCTTTATTTCGCTTAGTTGCTTACTCTTGAGTAGAACTGCATATTCACTCCAGGAATAAGCACATTTGTCAAATGAGTCAAATTGAAGCAAAACACATTGTTGGAGTGTCAGAATGCATAGATAGAAGGCAAATAAGCGTTCCATGGCTTTATTTCGCTTAGTTGCTTACTCTTGAGTAGAACTGCATATTCACTCCAGGAATAAGCACATTTGTCAAATGAGTCAAATTGAAGCAAAACACATTGTTGGAGTGTCAGAATGCATAGATAGAAGGCAAATAAGCGTTCCATGGCTTTATGTCGCTTAGTTGCTTACTCTTGAGTAGAAATGCATATTCACTCCAGGAATAAGTACCTTTGTCAAATGAGTCAAATTGAAGCAAAACACATTGTTGGAGTGTCAGAATGCATAGATAGAAGGCAAATAAGCGTTCCATGGCTTTATTTCGCTTAGTTGCTTACTCTTGAGTAGAACTGCATATTCACTCCAGGAATACGCACCTTTGTCAAATGAGTCAAATTGAAGCAAAACACATTGTTAGAGTGTCAGAATGCATAGATAGAAGGCGAATAAGCGTTCCATGGCTTTATTTCGCTTAGTTGCTTACTCTTGAGTAGAACTGCATATTCACTCCAGGAATAAGCACATTTGTCAAATGAGTCAAATTGAAGCAAAACACATTGTTGGAGTGTCAGAATGCATAGATAGAAGGCATATAAGCGTTCCATGGCTTTATTTCGCTTAGTTGCTTACTCTTGAGTAGAACTGCATATTCAATCCAGGAATAAGCACATTTGTCAAATGAGTCAAATTGAAGCAAAACACATTGTTGGAGTGTCAGAATGCATAGATAGAAGGCAAATAAGCGTTCCATGGCTTTATTTCGCTTAGTTGCTTACTCTTGAGTAGAACTGCATATTCACTCCAGGAATAAGTACCTTTGTCAAATGAGTCAAATTGAAGCAAAACAAATTGTTGGAGTGTCAGAATGCATAGATAAAAGGAAAATAAGCGTTCCATGGCTTTATTTCGCTTAGTTGCTTACTCTTGAGTAGAAATGCATATTCACTCCAGGAATAAGTACCTTTGTCAAATGAGTCAAATTGAAGCAAAACACATTGTTGGAGTGTCAGAATGCATAGATAGAAGGCAAATAAGCGTTCCATGGCTTTATTTCGCTTAGTTGCTTACTCTTGAGTAGAACTGCATATTCACTCCAGGAATACGCACCTTTGTCAAATGAGTCAAATTGAAGCAAAACACATTGTTGGAGTGTCAGAATGCATAGATAGAAGGCAAATAAGCGTTCCATGGCTTTATTTCGCTTAGTTGCTTACTCTTGAGTAGAACTGCATATTCACTCCAGGAATAAGCACCTTTGTAAAATGAGTCAAATTGAAGCAAAACACATTGTTGGAGTGTCAGAATGCATAGATAGAAGGCAAATAAGCGTTCCATGGCTTTATTTCGCTTAGTTGCTTACTCTTGAGTAGAACTGCATATTCACTCCAGGAATAAGTACCTTTGTCAAATGAGTCAAATTGAAGCAAAACACATTGTTGGAATGTCAGAATGCATAGATAGAAGGCAAATAAGCGTTCCATGGCTTTATTCCGCTTAGTTGCTTACTCTTGAGTAGAACTGCATATTCACTCCAGGAATACGCACCTTTGTCAAATGAGTCAAATTGAAGCAAAACACATTGTTGGAGTGTCAGAATGCATAGATAGAAGGCAAATAAGCGTTCCATGGCTTTATTTCGCTTAGTTGCTTACTCTTGAGTAGAACTGCATATTCACTCCAGGAATACGCACCTTTGTCAAATGAGTCAAATTGAAGCAAAACACATTGTTGGAGTGTCAGAATGCATAGATAGAAGGCAAATAAGCGTTCCATGGCTTTATTTCGCTTAGTTGCTTACTCTTGAGTAGAACTGCATATTCACTCCAGGAATACGCACCTTTGTCAAATGAGTCAAATTGAAGCAAAACACATTGTTGGAATGTCAGAATGCATAGATAGAAGGCAAATAAGCGTTCCATGGCTTTATTTCGCTTAGTTGCTTACTCTTGAGTAGACCTGCATATTCACTCCAGGAATAAGTACCTTTGTCAAATGAGTCAAATTGAAGCAAAACACATTGTTGGAGTGTCAGAATGCATAGATAGAAGGCAAATAAGCGTTCCATGGCTTTATTTCGCTTAGTTGCTTACTCTTGAGTAGAAATGCTTATTCACTCCAGGAATACGCACCTTTGTCAAATGAGTCAAATTGAAGCAAAACACATTGTTGGAATGTCAGAATGCATAGATAGAAGGCAAGTAAGCGTTCCATGGCTTTATTTCGCTTAGTTGCTTACTCTTGAGTAGAACTGCATATTCACTCCAGGAATAAGCACATTTGTCAAATGAGTCAAATTGAAGCAAAACACATTGTTGGAGTGTCAGAATGCATAGGTAGAAGGCAAATAAGCGTTCCATGGCTTTATTTCGCTTAGTTGCTTACTCTTGAGTAGAACTGCATATTCACTCCAGGAATAAGTACCTTTGTCAAATGAGTCAAATTGAAGCAAAACACATTGTTGGAGTGTCAGAATGCATAGATAGAAGGCAAATAAGCGTTCCATGGCTTTATTTCGCTTAGTTGCTTACTCTTGAGTAGAACTGAATATTCACTCCAGGAATACGCACCTTTGTCAAATGAGTCAAATTGAAGCAAAACACATTGTTGGAGTGTCAGAATGCATAGATAGAAGGCAAATAAGCGTTCCATGGCTTTATTTCGCTTAGTTGCTTACTCTTGAGTAGACCTACATATTCACTCCAGGAATACGCACCTTTGTCAAATGAGTCAAATCGAAGCAAAACACATTGTTGGAATGTCAGAATGCATAGATAGAAGGCAAATAAGCGTTCCATGGCTTTATTTCGCTTAGTTGCTTACTCTTGAGTAGACCTGCATTTTCACTCCAGGAATAAGCACATTTGTCAAATGAGTCAAAATGAAGCAAAACACATTGTTGGAGTGTCAGAATGCATAGATAGAAGGCAAATAAGCGTTCCATGGCTTTATTTCGCTTAGTTGCTTACTCTTGAGTAGAACTGCATATTCACTCCAGGAATACGCACCTTTGTCAAATGAGTCAAATTGAAGCAAAACACATTGTTGGAGTGTCAGAATGCATAGATAGAAGGCAAATAAGCGTTCCATGGCTTTATTTCGCTTAGTTGCTTACTCTTGAGTAGAACTGCATATTCACTCCAGGAATACGCACCTTTGTCAAATGAGTCAAATTGAAGCAAAACACATTGTTGGAGTGTCAGAATGCATAGATAGAAGGCAAATAAGCGTTCCATGGCTTTATTTCGCTTAGTTGCTTACTCTTGAGTAGAACTGCATATTCACTCCAGGAATAAGTACCTTTGTCAAATGAGTCAAATTGAAGCAAAACACATTGTTGGAGTGTCAGAATGCATAGATAGAAGGCAAATAAGCGTTCCATGGCTTTATTTCGCTTAGTTGCTTACTCTTGAGTAGAAATGCATATTCACTCCAGGAATAAGTAACTTTGTCAAATGAGTCAAATTGAAGCAAAACACATTGTTGGAGTGTCAGAATGCATAGATAGAAGGCAAATAAGCGTTCCATGGCTTTATTTCGCTTAGTTGCTTACTCTTGAGTAGAACTGCATATTCACTCCAGGAATAAGCACATTTGTCAAATGAGTCAAATTGAAGCAGAACACATTGTTGGAGTGTCAGAATGCATAGATAGAAGGCAAATAAGCGTTCCATGGCTTTATTTCGCTTAGTTGCTTACTCTTGAGTAGAAATGCATATTCACTCCAGGAATAAGTACCTTTGTCAAATGAGTCAAATTGAAGCAGAACACATTGTTGGAGTGTCAGAATGCATAGATAGAAGGCAAATAAGCGTTCCATGGCTTTATTTCGCTTAGTTGCTTACTCTTGAGTAGAACTGCATATTCACTCCAGGAATACGCACATTTGTCAAATGAGTCAAATTGAAGCAAAACACATTGTTGGAGTGTCAGAATGCATAGATAGAAGGCAAATAAGCGTTCCATGGCTTTATTTCGCTTAGTTGCTTACTCTTGAGTAGAACTGCATATTCACTCCAGGAATACGCACCTTTGTCAAATGAGTCAAATTGAAGCAAAACACATTGTTGGAGTGTCAGAATGCATAGATAGAAGGCAAATAAGCGTTCCATGGCTTTATTTCGCTTAGTTGCTTACTCTTGAGTAGAACTGCATATTCACTCCAGGAATACGCACCTTTGTCAAATGAGTCAAATTGAAGCAAAACACATTGTTGGAGTGTCAGAATGCATAGATAGAAGGCAAATAAGCGTTCCATGGCTTTATTTCGCTTAGTTGCTTACTCTTGAGTAGAACTGCATATTCACTCCAGGAATAAGCACATTTGTCAAATGAGTCAAATTGAAGCAAAACACATTGTTGGAGTGTCAGAATGCATAGATAGAAGGCAAATAAGCGTTCCATGGCTTTATTTCGCTTAGTTGCTTACTCTTGAGTAGAACTGCATATTCACTCCAGGAATAAGCACATTTGTCAAATGAGTCAAATTGAAGCAAAACACATTGTTGGAGTGTCAGAATGCATAGATAGAAGGCAAATAAGCGTTCCATGGCTTTATTTCGCTTAGTTGCTTACTCTTGAGTAGAACTGCATATTCACTCCAGGAATACGCACCTTTGTCAAATGAGTCAAATTGAAGCAAAACACATTGTTGGAGTGTCAGAATGCATAGATAGAAGGCAAATAAGCGTTCCATGGCTTTATTTCGCTTAGTTGCTTACTCTTGAGTAGAAATGCATATTCACTCCAGGAATAAGTACCTTTGTCAAATGAGTCAAATTGAAGCAGAACACATTGTTGGAGTGTCAGAATGCATAGATAGAAGGCAAATAAGCGTTCCATGGCTTTATTTCGCTTAGTTGCTTACTCTTGAGTAGAACTGCATATTCACTCCAGGAATACGCACCTTTGTCAAATGAGTCAAATTGAAGCAAAACACATTGTTGGAGTGTCAGAATGCATAGATAGAAGGCAAATAAGCGTTCCATGGCTTTATTTCGCTTAGTTGCTTACTCTTGAGTAGAAATGCATATTCACTCCAGGAATAAGTACCTTTGTCAAATGAGTCAAATTGAAGCAAAACACATTGTTGGAGTGTCAGAATGCATAGATAGAAGGCAAATAAG
This sequence comes from Zootoca vivipara, assembly GCF_965207765.1. Taxonomy (NCBI): domain Eukaryota; kingdom Metazoa; phylum Chordata; class Lepidosauria; order Squamata; family Lacertidae; genus Zootoca; species Zootoca vivipara. The sequence goes on along the minus strand of NW_028291083.1, from coordinate 74,813 downwards.
CGTTCCATGGCTTTATTTCGCTTAGTTGCTTACTCTTGAGTAGAAATGCATATTCACTCCAGGAATAAGTACCTTTGTCAAATGAGTCAAATTGAAGCAAAACACATTGTTGGAGTGTCAGAATGCATAGATAGAAGGCAAATAAGCGTTCCATGGCTTTATTTCGCTTAGTTGCTTACTCTTGAGTAGAACTGCATATTCACTCCAGGAATACGCACCTTTGTCAAATGAGTCAAATTGAAGCAAAACACATTGTTGGAGTGTCAGAATGCATAGATAGAAGGCAAATAAGCGTTCCATGGCTTTATTTCGCTTAGTTGCTTACTCTTGAGTAGAAATGCATATTCACTCCAGGAATAAGTACCTTTGTCAAATGAGTCAAATTGAAGCAAAACACATTGTTGGAGTGTCAGAATGCATAGATAGAAGGCAAATAAGCGTTCCATGGCTTTATTTCGCTTAGTTGCTTACTCTTGAGTAGAAATGCATATTCACTCCAGGAATAAGTACCTTTGTCAAATGAGTCAAATTGAAGCAAAACACATTGTTGGAGTGTCAGAATGCATGAATAGAAGGCAAATAAGCGTTCCATGGCTTTATTTCGCTTAGTTGCTTACTCTTGAGTAGAACTGCATATTCACTCCAGGAATACGCACCTTTGTCAAATGAGTCAAATTGAAGCAAAACACATTGTTGGAGTGTCAGAATGCATAGATAGAAGGCGAATAAGCGTTCCATGGCTTTATTTCACTTAGTTGCTTACTCTTGAGTAGAACTGCATATTCACTCCAGGAATAAGCACATTTGTCAAATGAGTCAAATTGAAGCAAAACACATTGTTGGAGTGTCAGAATGCATAGATAGAAGGCGAGTAAGCGTTCCATGGCTTTATTTCGCTGAGTTGCTTACTCTTGAGTAGAACTGCATATTCACTCCAGGAATAAGCACATTTGTCAAATGAGTCAAATTGAAGCAAAACACATTGTTGGAGTGTCAGAATGCATAGATAGAGGGCAAATAAGCGTTCCATGGCTTTATTTCGCTTAGTTGCTTACTCTTGAGTAGAACTGCATATTCACTCCAGGAATAAGTACCTTTGTCAAATGAGTCAAATTGAAGCAAAACACATTGTTGGAGTGTCAGAATGCATAGATAGAAGGCAAATAAGCGTTCCATGGCTTTATTTCGCTTAGTTGCTTACTCTTGAGTAGAACTGCATATTCACTCCAGGAATACGCACCTTTGTCAAATGAGTCAAATTGAAGCAAAACACATTGTTGGAGTGTCAGAATGCATAGATAGAAGGCAAATAAGCGTTCCATGGCTTTATTTCGCTTAGTTGCTTACTCTTGAGTAGAAATGCATATTCACTCCAGGAATAAGTACCTTTGTCAAATGAGTCAAATTGAAGCAAAACACATTGTTGGAGTGTCAGAATGCATAGATAGAAGGCAAATAAGCGTTCCATGGCTTTATTTCGCTTAGTTGCTTACTCTTGAGTAGAAATGCATATTCACTCCAGGAATAAGTACCTTTGTCAAATGAGTCAAATTGAAGCAAAACACATTGTTGGAGTGTCAGAATGCATGAATAGAAGGCAAATAAGCGTTCCATGGCTTTATTTCGCTTAGTTGCTTACTCTTGAGTAGAACTGCATATTCACTCCAGGAATACGCACCTTTGTCAAATGAGTCAAATTGAAGCAAAACACATTGTTGGAGTGTCAGAATGCATAGATAGAAGGCGAATAAGCGTTCCATGGCTTTATTTCACTTAGTTGCTTACTCTTGAGTAGAACTGCATATTCACTCCAGGAATAAGCACATTTGTCAAATGAGTCAAATTGAAGCAAAACACATTGTTGGAGTGTCAGAATGCATAGATAGAAGGCGAGTAAGCGTTCCATGGCTTTATTTCGCTGAGTTGCTTACTCTTGAGTAGAACTGCATATTCACTCCAGGAATAAGCACATTTGTCAAATGAGTCAAATTGAAGCAAAACACATTGTTGGAGTGTCAGAATGCATAGATAGAGGGCAAATAAGCGTTCCATGGCTTTATTTCGCTTAGTTGCTTACTCTTGAGTAGAACTGCATATTCACTCCAGGAATAAGCACCTTTGTAAAATGAGTCAAATTGAAGCAGAACACATTGTTGGAGTGTCAGAATGCATAGATAGAAGGCAAATAAGCGTTCCATGGCTTTATTTCGCTTAGTTGCTTACTCTTGAGTAGAACTGCATATTCACTCCAGGAATAAGCACATTTGTCAAATGAGTCAAATTGAAGCAAAACACATTGTTGGAGTGTCAGAATGCATAGATAGAAGGCAAATAAGCGTTCCATGGCTTTATTTCGCTTAGTTGCTTACTCTTGAGTAGAACTGCATATTCACTCCAGGAATACGCACCTTTGTCAAATGAGTCAAATTGAAGCAAAACACATTGTTGGAGTGTCAGAATGCATAGATAGAAGGCAAATAAGCGTTCCATGGCTTTATTTCGCTTAGTTGCTTACTCTTGAGTAGAAATGCATATTCACTCCAGGAATAAGTACCTTTGTCAAATGAGTCAAATTGAAGCAGAACACATTGTTGGAGTGTCAGAATGCATAGATAGAAGGCAAATAAGCGTTCCATGGCTTTATTTCGCTTAGTTGCTTACTCTTGAGTAGAACTGCATATTCACTCCAGGAATACGCACCTTTGTCAAATGAGTCAAATTGAAGCAAAACACATTGTTGGAGTGTCAGAATGCATAGATAGAGTGCAAATAAGCGTTCCATGGCTTTATTTCGCTTAGTTGCTTACTCTTGAGTAGAACTGCATATTCACTCCAGGAATAAGCACATTTGTCAAATGAGTCAAATTGAAGCAGAACACATTGTTGGAGTGTCAGAATGCATAGATAGAAGGCAAATAAGCGTTCCATGGCTTTATTTCGCTTAGTTGCTTACTCTTGAGTAGAACTGCATATTCACTCCAGGAATACGCACCTTTGTCAAATGAGTCAAATTGAAGCAAAACACATTGTTGGAGTGTCAGAATGCATAGATAGAAGGCAAATAAGCGTTCCATGGCTTTATTTCGCTTAATTGCTTACTCTTGAGTAGAACTGCATATTCACTCCAGGAATAAGCACATTTGTCAAATGAGTCAAATTGAAGCAAAACACATTGTTGGAGTGTCAGAATGCATAGATAGAAGGCAAATAAGCGTTCCATGGCTTTATTTCGCTTAGTTGCTTACTCTTGAGTAGAAATGCATATTCACTCCAGGAATAAGTACCTTTGTCAAATGAGTCAAATTGAAGCAAAACACATTGTTGGAGTGTCAGAATGCATAGATAGAAGGCAAATAAGCGTTCCATGGCTTTATTCCGCTTAGTTGCTTACTCTTGAGTAGAACTGCATATTCACTCCAGGAATACGCACCTTTGTCAAATGAGTCAAATTGAAGCAAAACACATTGTTGGAGTGTCAGAATGCATAGATAGAAGGCAAATAAGCGTTCCATGGCTTTATTTCGCTTAGTTGCTTACTCTTGAGTAGAACTGCATATTCACTCCAGGAATACGCACCTTTGTCAAATGAGTCAAATTGAAGCAAAACACATTGTTGGAGTGTCAGAATGCATAGATAGAAGGCAAATAAGCGTTCCATGGCTTTCTTTCGCTTAGTTGCTTACTCTTGAGTAGAACTGCATATTCACTCCAGGAATACGCACCTTTGTCAAATGAGTCAAATTGAAGCAAAACACATTGTTGGAATGTCAGAATGCATAGATAGAAGGCAAATAAGCGTTCCGTGGCTTTATTTCGCTTAGTTGCTTACTCTTGAGTAGAAATGCATATTCACTCCAGGAATAAGTACCTTTGTCAAATGAGTCAAATTGAAGCAAAACACATTGTTGGAGTGTCAGAATGCATAGATAGAAGGCAAATAAGCGTTCCATGGCTTTATTTCGCTTAGTTGCTTACTCTTGAGTAGAAATGCTTATTCACTCCAGGAATACGCACCTTTGTCAAATGAGTCAAATTGAAGCAAAACACATTGTTGGAATGTCAGAATGCATAGATAGAAGGCAAGTAAGCGTTCCATGGCTTTATTTCGCTTAGTTGCTTACTCTTGAGTAGAACTGCATATTCACTCCAGGAATAAGCACATTTGTCAAATGAGTCAAATTGAAGCAAAACACATTGTTGGAGTGTCAGAATGCATAGGTAGAAGGCAAATAAGCGTTCCATGGCTTTATTTCGCTTAGTTGCTTACTCTTGAGTAGAACTGCATATTCACTCCAGGAATAAGTACCTTTGTCAAATGAGTCAAATTGAAGCAAAACACATTGTTGGAGTGTCAGAATGCATAGATAGAAGGCAAATAAGCGTTCCATGGCTTTATTTCGCTTAGTTGCTTACTCTTGAGTAGAACTGAATATTCACTCCAGGAATACGCACCTTTGTCAAATGAGTCAAATTGAAGCAAAACACATTGTTGGAGTGTCAGAATGCATAGATAGAAGGCAAATAAGCGTTCCATGGCTTTATTTCGCTTAGTTGCTTACTCTTGAGTAGACCTACATATTCACTCCAGGAATACGCACCTTTGTCAAATGAGTCAAATCGAAGCAAAACACATTGTTGGAATGTCAGAATGCATAGATAGAAGGCAAATAAGCGTTCCATGGCTTTATTTCGCTTAGTTGCTTACTCTTGAGTAGACCTGCATTTTCACTCCAGGAATAAGCACATTTGTCAAATGAGTCAAAATGAAGCAAAACACATTGTTGGAGTGTCAGAATGCATAGATAGAAGGCAAATAAGCGTTCCATGGCTTTATTTCGCTTAGTTGCTTACTCTTGAGTAGAACTGCATATTCACTCCAGGAATACGCACCTTTGTCAAATGAGTCAAATTGAAGCAAAACACATTGTTGGAGTGTCAGAATGCATAGATAGAAGGCAAATAAGCGTTCCATGGCTTTATTTCGCTTAGTTGCTTACTCTTGAGTAGAACTGCATATTCACTCCAGGAATACGCACCTTTGTCAAATGAGTCAAATTGAAGCAAAACACATTGTTGGAGTGTCAGAATGCATAGATAGAAGGCAAATAAGCGTTCCATGGCTTTATTTCGCTTAGTTGCTTACTCTTGAGTAGAACTGCATATTCACTCCAGGAATAAGTACCTTTGTCAAATGAGTCAAATTGAAGCAAAACACATTGTTGGAGTGTCAGAATGCATAGATAGAAGGCAAATAAGCGTTCCATGGCTTTATTTCGCTTAGTTGCTTACTCTTGAGTAGAAATGCATATTCACTCCAGGAATAAGTAACTTTGTCAAATGAGTCAAATTGAAGCAAAACACATTGTTGGAGTGTCAGAATGCATAGATAGAAGGCAAATAAGCGTTCCATGGCTTTATTTCGCTTAGTTGCTTACTCTTGAGTAGAACTGCATATTCACTCCAGGAATAAGCACATTTGTCAAATGAGTCAAATTGAAGCAAAACACATTGTTGGAGTGTCAGAATGCATAGATAGAGTGCAAATAAGCGTTCCATGGCTTTATTTCGCTTAGTTGCTTACTCTTGAGTAGAACTGCATATTCACTCCAGGAATAAGCACATTTGTCAAATGAGTCAAATTGAAGCAAAACACATTGTTGGAGTGTCAGAATGCATAGATAGAAGGCAAATAAGCGTTCCATGGCTTTATTTCGCTTAGTTGCTTACTCTTGAGTAGAAAAGCATATTCATTCCAGGAATAAGTACCTTTGTCAAATGAGTCAAATTGAAGCAAAACACATTGTTGGAGTGTCAGAATGCATAGATAGAAGGCAAATAAGCGTTCCATGGCTTTATTCCGCTTAGTTGCTTACTCTTGAGTAGAACTGCATATTCACTCCAGGAATACGCACCTTTGTCAAATGAGTCAAATTGAAGCAAAACACATTGTTGGAGTGTCAGAATGCATAGATAGAAGGCAAATAAGCGTTCCATGGCTTTATTTCGCTTAGTTGCTTACTCTTGAGTAGAACTGCATATTCACTCCAGGAATACGCACCTTTGTCAAATGAGTCAAATTGAAGCAAAACACATTGTTGGAGTGTCAGAATGCATAGATAGAAGGCAAATAAGCGTTCCATGGCTTTATTTCGCTTAGTTGCTTACTCTTGAGTAGAACTGCATATTCACTCCAGGAATACGCACCTTTGTCAAATGAGTCAAATTGAAGCAAAACACATTGTTGGAATGTCAGAATGCATAGATAGAAGGCAAATAAGCGTTCCATGGCTTTATTTCGCTTAGTTGCTTACTCTTGAGTAGACCTGCATATTCACTCCAGGAATAAGTACCTTTGTCAAATGAGTCAAATTGAAGCAAAACACATTGTTGGAGTGTCAGAATGCATAGATAGAAGGCAAATAAGCGTTCCATGGCTTTATTTCGCTTAGTTGCTTACTCTTGAGTAGAAATGCTTATTCACTCCAGGAATACGCACCTTTGTCAAATGAGTCAAATTGAAGCAAAACACATTGTTGGAGTGTCAGAATGCATAGATAGAAGGCAAATAAGCGTTCCATGGCTTTATTTCGCTTAGTTGCTTACTCTTGAGTAGAAATGCTTATTCACTCCAGGAATACGCACCTTTTTCAAATGAGTCAAATTGAAGCAAAACACATTGTTGGAATGTCAGAATGCATAGATAGAAGGCAAGTAAGCGTTCCATGGCTTTATTTCGCTTAGTTGCTTACTCTTGAGTAGAACTGCATATTCACTCCAGGAATAAGCACATTTGTCAAATGAGTCAAATTGAAGCAAAACACATTGTTGGAGTGTCAGAATGCATAGATAGAAGGCAAATAAGGGTTCCATGGCTTTATTTCGCTTAGTTGCTTACTCTTGAGTAGAACTGCATATTCACTCCAGGAATAAGTACCTTTGTCAAATGAGTCAAATTGAAGCAAAACACATTGTTGGAGTGTCAGAATGCATAGATAGAAGGCAAATAAGCGTTCCATGGCTTTATTTCGCTTAGTTGCTTACTCTTGAGTAGAAATGCATATTCACTCCAGGAATAAGTAACTTTGTCAAATGAGTCAAATTGAAGCAAAACACATTGTTGGAGTGTCAGAATGCATAGATAGAAGGCAAATAAGCGTTCCATGGCTTTATTTCGCTTAGTTGCTTACTCTTGAGTAGAACTGCATATTCACTCCAGGAATAAGCACATTTGTCAAATGAGTCAAATTGAAGCAAAACACATTGTTGGAGTGTCAGAATGCATAGATAGAGTGCAAATAAGCGTTCCATGGCTTTATTTCGCTTAGTTGCTTACTCTTGAGTAGAACTGCATATTCACTCCAGGAATAAGCACATTTGTCAAATGAGTCAAATTGAAGCAAAACACATTGTTGGAGTGTCAGAATGCATAGATAGAAGGCAAATAAGCGTTCCATGGCTTTATTTCGCTTAGTTGCTTACTCTTGAGTAGAAAAGCATATTCATTCCAGGAATAAGTACCTTTGTCAAATGAGTCAAATTGAAGCAAAACACATTGTTGGAGTGTCAGAATGCATAGATAGAAGGCAAATAAGCGTTCCATGGCTTTATTCCGCTTAGTTGCTTACTCTTGAGTAGAACTGCATATTCACTCCAGGAATACGCACCTTTGTCAAATGAGTCAAATTGAAGCAAAACACATTGTTGGAGTGTCAGAATGCATAGATAGAAGGCAAATAAGCGTTCCATGGCTTTATTTCGCTTAGTTGCTTACTCTTGAGTAGAACTGCATATTCACTCCAGGAATACGCACCTTTGTCAAATGAGTCAAATTGAAGCAAAACACATTGTTGGAGTGTCAGAATGCATAGATAGAAGGCAAATAAGCGTTCCATGGCTTTATTTCGCTTAGTTGCTTACTCTTGAGTAGAACTGCATATTCACTCCAGGAATACGCACCTTTGTCAAATGAGTCAAATTGAAGCAAAACACATTGTTGGAATGTCAGAATGCATAGATAGAAGGCAAATAAGCGTTCCATGGCTTTATTTCGCTTAGTTGCTTACTCTTGAGTAGACCTGCATATTCACTCCAGGAATAAGTACCTTTGTCAAATGAGTCAAATTGAAGCAAAACACATTGTTGGAGTGTCAGAATGCATAGATAGAAGGCAAATAAGCGTTCCATGGCTTTATTTCGCTTAGTTGCTTACTCTTGAGTAGAAATGCTTATTCACTCCAGGAATACGCACCTTTGTCAAATGAGTCAAATTGAAGCAAAACACATTGTTGGAGTGTCAGAATGCATAGATAGAAGGCAAATAAGCGTTCCATGGCTTTATTTCGCTTAGTTGCTTACTCTTGAGTAGAAATGCTTATTCACTCCAGGAATACGCACCTTTTTCAAATGAGTCAAATTGAAGCAAAACACATTGTTGGAATGTCAGAATGCATAGATAGAAGGCAAGTAAGCGTTCCATGGCTTTATTTCGCTTAGTTGCTTACTCTTGAGTAGAACTGCATATTCACTCCAGGAATAAGCACATTTGTCAAATGAGTCAAATTGAAGCAAAACACATTGTTGGAGTGTCAGAATGCATAGGTAGAAGGCAAATAAGCGTTCCATGGCTTTATTTCGCTTAGTTGCTTACTCTTGAGTAGAACTGCATATTCACTCCAGGAATAAGTACCTTTGTCAAATGAGTCAAATTGAAGCAAAACACATTGTTGGAGTGTCAGAATGCATAGATAGAAGGCAAATAAGCGTTCCATGGCTTTATTTCGCTTAGTTGCTTACTCTTGAGTAGAACTGAATATTCACTCCAGGAATACGCACCTTTGTCAAATGAGTCAAATTGAAGCAAAACACATTGTTGGAGTGTCAGAATGCATAGATAGAAGGCAAATAAGCGTTCCATGGCTTTATTTCGCTTAGTTGCTTACTCTTGAGTAGACCTACATATTCACTCCAGGAATACGCACCTTTGTCAAATGAGTCAAATCGAAGCAAAACACATTGTTGGAATGTCAGAATGCATAGATAGAAGGCAAATAAGCGTTCCATGGCTTTATTTCGCTTAGTTGCTTACTCTTGAGTAGACCTGCATATTCACTCCAGGAATAAGCACATTTGTCAAATGAGTCAAAATGAAGCAAAACACATTGTTGGAGTGTCAGAATGCATAGATAGAAGGCAAATAAGCGTTCCATGGCTTTATTTCGCTTAGTTGCTTACTCTTGAGTAGAACTGCATATTCACTCCAGGAATACGCACCTTTGTCAAATGAGTCAAATTGAAGCAAAACACATTGTTGGAGTGTCAGAATGCATAGATAGAAGGCAAATAAGCGTTCCATGGCTTTATTTCGCTTAGTTGCTTACTCTTGAGTAGAACTGCATATTCACTCCAGGAATAAGTACCTTTGTCAAATGAGTCAAATTGAAGCAAAACACATTGTTGGAGTGTCAGAATGCATAGATAGAAGGCAAATAAGCGTTCCATGGCTTTATTTCGCTTAGTTGCTTACTCTTGAGTAGAACTGAATATTCACTCCAGGAATACGCACCTTTGTCAAATGAGTCAAATTGAAGCAAAACACATTGTTGGAGTGTCAGAATGCATAGATATTAGGCAATTAAGCGTTCCATGGCTTTAGTTCGCTTAGTTGCTTACTCTTGAGTAGACCTACATATTCACTCCAGGAATACGCACTTTTGTCAAATGAGTCAAATTGAAGCAAAACACATTGTTGGAATGTCAGAATGCATAGATAGAAGGCAAATAAGCGTTCCATGGCTTTATTTCGCTTAGTTGCTTACTCTTGAGTAGACCTGCATATTCACTCCAGGAATAAGCACATTTGTCAAATGAGTCAAATTGAAGCAAAACACATTGTTGGAGTGTCAGAATGCATAGATAGAAGGCAAATAAGCGTTCCATGGCTTTATTTCGCTTAGTTGCTTACTCTTGAGTAGAACTGCATATTCACTCCAGGAATACGCACCTTTGTCAAATGAGTCAAATTGAAGCAAAACACATTGTTGGAGTGTCAGAATGCATAGATAGAAGGCAAATAAGCGTTCCATGGCTTTATTTCGCTTAGTTGCTTACTCTTGAGTAGAACTGCATATTCACTCCAGGAATACGCACCTTTGTCAAATGAGTCAAATTGAAGCAAAACACATTGTTGGAGTGTCAGAATGCATAGATAGAAGGCGAATAAGCGTTCCATGGCTTTATTTCGCTTTGTTGCTTACTCTTGAGTAGAACTGCATATTCACTCCAGGAATAAGCACATTTGTCAAATGAGAATAAATTGAAGCAAAACACATTGTTGGAGTGTCAGAATGCATAGATAGAAGGCAAAAAAGCGTTCCATGGCTTTATTTCGCTTAGTTGCTTACTCTTGAGTAGAAATGCATATTCACTCCAGGAATAAGTACCTTTGTCAAATGAGTCAAATTGAAGCAAAACAAATTGTTGGAGTGTCAGAATGCATAGGTAGAAGGCAAATAAGCGTTCCATGGCTTTATTTCGCTTAGTTGCTTACTCTTGAGTAGAACTGCATATTCACTCCTGGAATACGCACCTTTGTCAAATGAGTCAAATTGAAGCAAAACACATTGTTGGAGTGTCAGAATGCATAGATAGAAGGCAAATAAGCGTTCCATGGCTTTATTTCGCTTAGTTGCTTACTCTTGAGTAGAACTGCATATTCACTCCAGGAATACGCACCTTTGTCAAATGAGTCAAATTGAAGCAAAACACATTGTTGGAGGGTCAGAATGCATAGATAGAAGGCAAATAAGCGTTCTATGGCTTTATTTCGCTTAGTTGCTTACTCTTGAGGAGAACTGCATATTCACTCCAGGAATACGCACCTTTGTCAAATGAGTCCAATTGAAGCAAAACACATTGTTGGAGTGTCAGAATGCATAGATAGAAGGCAAATAAGCGTTCCATGGCTTTATTTCGCTTTGTTGCTTACTCTTGAGTAGAACTGCATATTCACTCCAGGAATAAGCACATTTGTCAAATGAGTCAAATTGAAGCAAAACACATTGTTGGAGTGTCAGAATGCATAGATAGAAGGCAAATAAGCGTTCCATGGCTTTATTTCGCTTAGTTGCTTACTCTTGAGTAGAAATGCATATTCACTCCAGGAATAAGCACATTTGTCAAATGAGTCAAATTGAAGCAAAACACATTGTTGGAGTGTCAGAATGCATAGGTAGAAGGCAAATAAGCGTTCCATGGCTTTATTTCGCTTAGTTGCTTACTCTTGAGTAGAACTGCATATTCACTCCAGGAATAAGTACCTTTGTCAAATGAGTCAAATTGAAGCAAAACACATTGTTGGAGTGTCAGAATGCATAGATAGAAGGCAAATAAGCGTTCCATGGCTTTATTTCGCTTAGTTGCTTACTCTTGAGTAGAACTGCATATTCACTCCAGGAATACGCACCTTTGTCAAATGAGTCAAATTGAAGCAAAACACATTGTTAGAGTGTCAGAATGCATAGATAGAAGGCGAATAAGCGTTCCATGGCTTTATTTCGCTTAGTTGCTTACTCTTGAGTAGAACTGCATATTCACTCCAGGAATAAGCACATTTGTCAAATGAGTCAAATTGAAGCAAAACACATTGTTGGAGTGTCAGAATGCATAGATAGAAGGCATATAAGCGTTCCATGGCTTTATTTCGCTTAGTTGCTTACTCTTGAGTAGAACTGCATATTCAATCCAGGAATAAGCACATTTGTCAAATGAGTCAAATTGAAGCAAAACACATTGTTGGAGTGTCAGAATGCATAGATAGAAGGCAAATAAGCGTTCCATGGCTTTATTTCGCTTAGTTGCTTACTCTTGAGTAGAACTGCATATTCACTCCAGGAATAAGTACCTTTGTCAAATGAGTCAAATTGAAGCAAAACAAATTGTTGGAGTGTCAGAATGCATAGATAAAAGGAAAATAAGCGTTCCATGGCTTTATTTCGCTTAGTTGCTTACTCTTGAGTAGAAATGCATATTCACTCCAGGAATAAGCACCTTTGTCAAATGAGTCAAATTGAAGCAAAACACATTGTTGGAGTGTCAGAATGCATAGATAGAAGGCAAATAAGCGTTCCATGGCTTTATTTCGCTTAGTTGCTTACTCTTGAGTAGAACTGCATATTCACTCCAGGAATACGCACCTTTGTCAAATGAGTCAAATTGAAGCAAAACACATTGTTGGAGTGTCAGAATGCATAGATAGAAGGCAAATAAGCGTTCCATGGCTTTATTTCGCTTAGTTGCTTACTCTTGAGTAGAACTGCATATTCACTCCAGGAATAAGCACCTTTGTAAAATGAGTCAAATTGAAGCAAAACACATTGTTGGAGTGTCAGAATGCATAGATAGAAGGCAAATAAGCGTTCCATGGCTTTATTTCGCTTAGTTGCTTACTCTTGAGTAGAACTGCATATTCACTCCAGGAATAAGTACCTTTGTCAAATGAGTCAAATTGAAGCAAAACACATTGTTGGAGTGTCAGAATGCATAGATAGAAGGAAAAGAAGCGTTCCATGGCTTTATTTCGCTTAGTTGCTTACTCTTGAGTAGAACTGCATATTCACTCCAGGAATAAGCACCTTTGTCAAATGAGTCAAATTGAAGCAAAACACATTGTTGGAGTGTCAGAATGCATAGATAGAGGGCAAATAAGCGTTCCATGGCTTTATTTCGCTTAGTTGCTTACTCTTGAGTAGAACTGCATATTCACTCCAGGAATAAGCACCTTTGTCAAATGAGTCAAATTGAAGCAAAACACATTGTTGGAGTGTCAGAATGCATAGATAGAAGGCAAATAAGCGTTCCATGGCTTTATTTCGCTTAGTTTTTTACTCTTGAGTAGAACTGCATATTCACTCCAGGAATACGCACCTTTGTCAAATGAGTCAAATTGAAGCAAAACACATTGTTGGAGTGTCAGAATGCATAGATAGAAGGCAAATAAGCGTTCCATGGCTTTATTTCGCTTTGTTGCTTACTCTTGAGTAGAACTGCATATTCACTCCAGGAATAAGCACATTTGTCAAATGAGTCAAATTGAAGCAAAACACATTGTTGGAGTGTCAGAATGCATAGATAGAAGGCAAATAAGCGTCCCATGGCTTTATTTCGCTTAGTTGCTTACTCTTGAGTAGAAATGCTTATTCACTCCAGGAATACGCACCTTTGTCAAATGAGTCAAATTGAAGCAAAACACATTGTTGGAGTGTCAGAATGCATAGATAGAAGGCAAATAAGCGTTCCATGGCTTTATTTCGCTTAGTTGCTTACTCTTGAGTAGAACTGCATATTCACTCCAGGAATACGCACCTTTGTCAAATGAGTCAAATTGAAGCAAAACACATTGTTGGAGTGTCAGAATGCATAGATAGAAGGCAAATAAGCGTTCCATGGCTTTATTTCGCTTAGTTGCTTACTCTTGAGTAGAAATGCATATTCACTCCAGGAATAAGTACCTTTGTCAAATGAGTCAAATTGAAGCAAAACACATTGTTGGAGTGTCAGAATGCATAGATAGAAGGCAAATAAGCGTTCCATGGCTTTATTTCGCTTAGTTGCTTACTCTTGAGTAGAACTGCATATTCACTCCAGGAATACGCACCTTTGTCAAATGAGTCAAATTGAAGCAAAACACATTGTTGGAGTGTCAGAATGCATAGATAGAAGGCAAATAAGCGTTCCATGGCTTTATTTCGCTTAGTTGCTTACTCTTGAGTAGAACTGCATATTCACTCCAGGAATACGCACCTTTGTCAAATGAGTCAAATTGAAGCAAAACACATTGTTGGAATGTCAGAATGCATAGATAGAAGGCAAATAAGCGATCCATGGCTTTATTTCGCTTAGTTGCTTACTCTTGAGTAGAACTGCATATTCACTCCAGGAATAAGCACCTTTGTAAAATGAGTCAAATTAAAGCAGAACACATTGTTGGAGTGTCAGAATGCATAGATAGAAGGCAAATAAGCGTTCCATGGCTTTATTTCGCTTAGTTGCTTACTCTTGAGTAGAAATGCTTATTCACTCCAGGAATACGCACCTTTGTCAAATGAGTCAAATTGAAGCAAAACACATTGTTGGAGTGTCAGAATGCATAGATAGAAGGCAAATAAGCGTTCCATGGCTTTATTTCGCTTAGTTGCTTACTCTTGAGTAGAACTGCATATTCACTCCAGGAATACGCACCTTTGTCAAATGAGTCAAATTGAAGCAAAACACATTGTTGGAGTGTCAGAATGCATAGATAGAAGGCAAATAAGCGTTCCATGGCTTTATTTCGCTTAGTTGCTTACTCTTGAGTAGAAATGCATATTCACTCCAGGAATAAGTACCTTTGTCAAATGAGTCAAATTGAAGCAAAACACATTGTTGGAGTGTCAGAATGCATAGATAGAAGGCAAATAAGCGTTCCATGGCTTTATTTCGCTTAGTTGCTTACTCTTGAGTAGAAATGCTTATTCACTCCAGGAATACGCACCTTTGTCAAATGAGTCAAATTGAAGCAAAACACATTGTTGGAGTGTCAGAATGCATAGATAGAAGGCAAATAAGCGTTCCATGGCTTTATTTCGCTTAGTTGCTTACTCTTGAGTAGAACTGCATATTCACTCCAGGAATAAGCACATTTGTCAAATGAGTCAAATTGAAGCAAAACACATTGTTGGAGTGTCAGAATGCATAGATAGAAGGCAAATAAGCGTCCCATGGCTTTATTTCGCTTAGTTGCTTACTCTTGAGTAGAACTGCATATTCACTCCAGGAATACGCACCTTTGTCAAATGAGTCAAATTGAAGCAAAACACATTGTTGGAGTGTCAGAATGCATAGATAGAAGGCAAATAAGCGTTCCATGGCTTTATTTCGCTTAGTTGCTTACTCTTGAGTAGAACTGCATATTCACTCCAGGAATACGCACCTTTGTCAAATGAGTCAAATTGAAGCAAAACACATTGTTGGAGTGTCAGAATGCATAGATAGAAGGCAAATAAGCGTTCCATGGCTTTATTTCGCTTAGTTGCTTACTCTTGAGTAGAAATGCATATTCACTCCAGGAGTAAGTACCTTTGTCAAATGAGTCAAATTGAAGCAAAACACATTGTTGGAGTGTCAGAATGCATAGATAGAAGGCGAATAAGCGTTCCATGGCTTTATTTCGCTTAGTTGCTTACTCTTGAGTAGAACTGCATATTCACTCCAGGAATACGCACCTTTGTCAAATGAGTCAAATTGAAGCAAAACACATTGTTGGAGTGTCAGAATGCATAGATAGAAGGCATATAAGCGTTCCATGGCTTTATTTCGCTTAGTTGCTTACTCTTGAGTAGAACTGCATATTCACTCCAGGAATACGCACCTTTGTCAAATGAGTCAAATTGAAGCAAAACACATTGTTGGAATGTCAGAATGCATAGATAGAAGGCAAATAAGCGATCCATGGCTTTATTTCGCTTAGTTGCTTACTCTTGAGTAGAACTGCATATTCACTCCAAGAATAACCACATTTGTCAAATGAGTCAAATTGAAGCAGAACACATTGTTGGAGTGTCAGAATGCATAGATAGAAGGCAAATAAGCGTTCCATGGCTTTATTTCGCTTAGTTGCTTACTCTTGAGTAGAAATGCATATTCACTCCAGGAATACGCACCTTTGTCAAATGAGTCAAATTGAAGCAAAACACATTGTTGGAGTGTCAGAATGCATAGGTAGAAGGCAAATAAGCGTTCCATGGCTTTATTTCGCTTAGTTGCTTACTCTTGAGTAGAACTGCATATTCACTCCAGGAATACGCACCTTTGTCAAATGAGTCAAATTGAAGCAAAACACATTGTTGGAGTGTCAGAATGCATAGATAGAAGGCAAATAAGCGTTCCATGGCTTTATTTCGCTTAGTTGCTTACTCTTGAGTAGAACTGCATCTTCACTCCAGGAATAAGCACCTTTGTAAAATGAGTCAAATTGAAGCAAAACACATTGTTGGAGTGTCAGAATGCATAGATAGAAGGCAAATAAGCGTTCCATGGCTTTATTTCGCTTAGTTGCTTACTCTTGAGTAGAACTGCATATTCACTCCAGGAATACGCACCTTTGTCAAATGAGTCAAATTGAAGCAAAACACATTGTTGGAGTGTCAGAATGCATAGATAGAAGGCAAATAAGCGTTCCATGGCTTTATTTCGCTTAGTTGCTTACTCTTGAGTAGAACTGCATATTCACTCCAGGAATAAGCACATTTGTCAAATGAGTCAAATTGAAGCAAAACACATTGTTGGAGTGTCAGAATGCATAGATAGAAGGCAAATAAGCGTTCCATGGCTTTATTTCGCTTAGTTGCTTACTCTTGAGTAGAACTGCATATTCACTCCAGGAATAAGCACATTTGTCAAATGAGTCAAATTGAAGCAAAACACATTGTTGGAGTGTCAGAATGCATAGATAGAAGGCAAATAAGCGTTCCATGGCTTTATTTCGCTTAGTTGCTTACTCTTGAGTAGAAATGCATATTCACTCCAGGAATAAGTACCTTTGTCAAATGAGTCAAATTGAAGCAAAACACATTGTTGGAGTGTCAGAATGCATAGATAGAAGGCACATAAGCGTTCCATGGCTTTATTTCGCTTAGTTGCTTACTCTTGAGTAGAACTGCATATTCACTCCAGGAATACGCACCTTTGTCAAATGAGTCAAATTGAAGCAAAACACATTGTTGGAATGTCAGAATGCATAGATAGAAGGCAAATAAGCGTTCCATGGCTTTATTTCGCTTAGTTGCTTACTCTTGAGTAGAACTGCATATTCACTCCAGGAATAAGCACATTTGTCAAATGAGTCAAATTGAAGCAAAACACATTGTTGGAGTGTCAGAATGCATAGATAGAAGGCATATAAGCGTTCCATGGCTTTATTTCGCTTAGTTGCTTACTCTTGAGTAGAACTGCATATTCAATCCAGGAATAAGCACATTTGTCAAATGAGTCAAATTGAAGCAAAACACATTGTTGGAGTGTCAGAATGCATAGATAGAAGGCGAATAAGCGTTCCATGGCTTTATTTCGCTTAGTTGCTTACTCTTGAGTAGAACTGCATATTCACTCCAGGAATAAGCACATTTGTCAAATGAGTCAAATTGAAGCAAAACACATTGTTGGAGTGTCAGAATGCATAGATAGAAGGCATATAAGCGTTCCATGGCTTTATTTCGCTTAGTTGCTTACTCTTGAGTAGAACTGCATATTCAATCCAGGAATAAGCACATTTGTCAAATGAGTCAAATTGAAGCAAAACACATTGTTGGAGTGTCAGAATGCATAGATAGAAGGCAAATAAGCGTTCCATGGCTTTATTTCGCTTAGTTGCTTACTCTTGAGTAGAACTGCATATTCACTCCAGGAATAAGTACCTTTGTCAAATGAGTCAAATTGAAGCAAAACACATTGTTGGAGTGTCAGAATGCATAGATAGAAGGCAAATAAGCGTTCCATGGCTTTATTTCGCTTAGTTGCTTACTCTTGAGTAGAAATGCATATTCACTCCAGGAATAAGTACCTTTGTCAAATGAGTCAAATTGAAGCAAAACACATTGTTGGAGTGTCAGAATGCATAGATAGAAGGAAAAGAAGCGTTCCATGGCTTTATTTCGCTTAGTTGCTTACTCTTGAGTAGAACTGCATATTCACTCCAGGAATACGCACCTTTGTCAAATGAGTCAAATTGAAGCAAAACACATTGTTGGAGTGTCAGAATGCATAGATAGAAGGCGAATAAGCGTTCCATGGCTTTATTTCGCTTAGTTGCTTACTCATGAGAATGCATAGATAGAAGGCGAATAAGCGTTCCATGGCTTTATTTCGCTTAGTTGCTTACTCTTGAGTAGAACTGCATATTCACTCCAGGAATAAGCACATTTGTCAAATGAGTCAAATTGAAGCAAAACACATTGTTGGAGTGTCAGAATGCATAGATAGAAGGCATATAAGCGTTCCATGGCTTTATTTCGCTTAGTTGCTTACTCTTGAGTAGAACTGCATATTCAATCCAGGAATAAGCACATTTGTCAAATGAGTCAAATTGAAGCAAAACACATTGTTGGAGTGTCAGAATGCATAGATGGAAGGCAAATAAGCGTTCCATGGCTTTATTTCGCTTAGTTGCTTACTCTTGAGTAGAACTGCATATTCACTCCAGGAATAAGTACCTTTGTCAAATGAGTCAAATTGAAGCAAAACAAATTGTTGGAGTGTCAGAATGCATAGATAGAAGGCAAATAAGCGTTCCATGGCTTTATTTCGCTTAGTTGCTTACTCTTGAGTAGAAATGCATATTCACTCCAGGAATAAGTACCTTTGTCAAATGAGTCAAATTGAAGCAAAACACATTGTTGGAGTGTCAGAATGCATAGATAGAAGGCAAATAAGCGTTCCATGGCTTTATTTCGCTTAGTTGCTTACTCTTGAGTAGAACTGCATATTCACTCCAGGAATAAGTACCTTTGTCAAATGAGTCAAATTGAAGCAAAACACATTGTTGGAGTGTCAGAATGCATAGATAGAAGGCAAATAAGCGTTCCATGGCTTTATTTCGCTTAGTTGCTTACTCTTGAGTAGAAATGCATATTCACTCCAGGAATAAGTACCTTTGTCAAATGAGTCAAATTGAAGCAAAACACATTGTTGGAGTGTCAGAATGCATAGATAGAAGGCAAATAAGCGTTCCATGGCTTTATTTCGCTTAGTTGCTTACTCTTGAGTAGAACTGCATCTTCACTCCAGGAATAAGCACCTTTGTAAAATGAGTCAAATTGAAGCAAAACACATTGTTGGAGTGTCAGAATGCATAGATAGAAGGCAAATAAGCGTTCCATGGCTTTATTTCGCTTAGTTGCTTACTCTTGAGTAGAACTGCATATTCACTCCAGGAATACGCACCTTTGTCAAATGAGTCAAATTGAAGCAAAACACATTGTTGGAGTGTCAGAATGCATAGATAGAAGGCAAATAAGCGTTCCATGGCTTTATTTCGCTTAGTTGCTTACTCTTGAGTAGAAATGCATATTCACTCCAGGAATAAGTACCTTTGTCAAATGAGTCAAATTGAAGCAAAACACATTGTTGGAGTGTCAGAATGCATAGATAGAAGGCAAATAAGCGTTCCATGGCTTTATTTCGCTTAGTTGCTTACTCTTGAGTAGAAATGCTTATTCACTCCAGGAATACGCACCTTTGTCAAATGAGTCAAATTGAAGCAAAACACATTGTTGGAGTGTCAGAATGCATAGATAGAAGGAAAAGAAGCGTTCCATGGCTTTATTTCGCTTAGTTGCTTACTCTTGAGTAGAACTGCATATTCACTCCAGGAATAAGCACATTTGTCAAATGAGTCAAATTGAAGCAAAACACATTGTTGGAGTGTCAGAATGCATAGATAGAAGGCAAATAAGCGTTCCATGGCTTTATTTCGCTTAGTTGCTTACTCTTGAGTAGAACTGCATATTCACTCCAGGAATAAGCACATTTGTCAAATGAGTCAAATTGAAGCAAAACACATTGTTGGAGTGTCAGAATGCATAGATAGAAGGCAAATAAGCGTTCCATGGCTTTATTTCGCTTAGTTGCTTACTCTTGAGTAGAAATGCATATTCACTCCAGGAATAAGTACCTTTGTCAAATGAGTCAAATTGAAGCAAAACACATTGTTGGAGTGTCAGAATGCATAGATAGAAGGCAAATAAGCGTTCCATGGCTTTATTTCGCTTAGTTGCTTACTCTTGAGTAGAACTGCATATTCACTCCAGGAATACGCACCTTTGTCAAATGAGTCAAATTGAAGCAAAACACATTGTTAGAGTGTCAGAATGCATAGATAGAAGGCTAATAAGCGTTCCATGGCTTTATTTCGCTTAGTTGCTTACTCTTGAGTAGAACTGCATATTCACTCCAGGAATAAGCACATTTGTCAAATGAGTCAAATTGAAGCAAAACACATTGTTGGAGTGTCAGAATGCATAGATAGAAGGCATATAAGCGTTCCATGGCTTTATTTCGCTTAGTTGCTTACTCTTGAGTAGAACTGCATATTCAATCCAGGAATAAGCACATTTGTCAAATGAGTCAAATTGAAGCAAAACACATTGTTGGAGTGTCAGAATGCATAGATAGAAGGCAAATAAGCGTTCCATGGCTTTATTTCGCTTAGTTGCTTACTCTTGAGTAGAACTGCATATTCACTCCAGGAATAAGTACCTTTGTCAAATGTGTCAAATTGAAGCAAAACAAATTGTTGGAGTGTCAGAATGCATAGATAGAAGGCAAATAAGCGTTCCATGGCTTTATTTCGCTTAGTTGCTTACTCTTGAGTAGAAATGCATATTCACTCCAGGAATAAGTACCTTTGTCAAATGAGTCAAATTGAAGCAAAACACATTGTTGGAGTGTCAGAATGCATAGATAGAAGGCAAATAAGCGTTCCATGGCTTTATTTCGCTTAGTTGCTTACTCTTGAGTAGAACTGCATATTCACTCCAGGAATACGCACCTTTGTCAAATGAGTCAAATTGAAGCAAAACACATTGTTGGAGTGTCAGAATGCATAGATAGAAGGCAAATAAGCGTTCCATGGCTTTATTTCGCTTAGTTGCTTACTCTTGAGTAGAACTGCATCTTCACTCCAGGAATAAGCACCTTTGTAAAATGAGTCAAATTGAAGCAAAACACATTGTTGGAGTGTCAGAATGCATAGATAGAAGGCAAATAAGCGTTCCATGGCTTTATTTCGCTTAGTTGCTTACTCTTGAGTAGAACTGCATATTCACTCCAGGAATACGCACCTTTGTCAAATGAGTCAAATTGAAGCAAAACACATTGTTGGAGTGTCAGAATGCATAGATAGAAGGCAAATAAGCGTTCCATGGCTTTATTTCGCTTAGTTGCTTACTCTTGAGTAGAACTGCATATTCACTCCAGGAATAAGTACCTTTGTCAAATGAGTCAAATTGAAGCAAAACACATTGTTGGAGTGTCAGAATGCATAGGTAGAAGGCAAATAAGCGTTCCATGGCTTTATTTCGCTTAGTTGCTTACTCTTGAGTAGAACTGCATATTCACTCCAGGAATAAGTACCTTTGTCAAATGAGTCAAATTGAAGCAAAACACATTGTTGGAGTGTCAGAATGCATAGATAGAAGGCAAATAAGCGTTCCATGGCTTTATTTCGCTAAGTTGCTTACTCTTGAGTAGAACTGCATATTCACTCCAGGAATACGCACCTTTGTCAAATGAGTCAAATTGAAGCAAAACACATTGTTGGAGTGTCAGAATGCATAGATAGAAGGCACATAAGCGTTCCATGGCTTTATTTCGCTTAGTTGCTTACTCTTGAGTAGAACTGCATATTCACTCCAGGAATACGCACCTTTGTCAAATGAGTCA
Organism: Zootoca vivipara; assembly: GCF_965207765.1. Taxonomy (NCBI): domain Eukaryota; kingdom Metazoa; phylum Chordata; class Lepidosauria; order Squamata; family Lacertidae; genus Zootoca; species Zootoca vivipara. The sequence goes on along the minus strand of NW_028291083.1, from coordinate 53,342 downwards.
AATTGAAGCAAAACACATTGTTGGAATGTCAGAATGCATAGATAGAAGGCAAATAAGCGTTCCATGGCTTTATTTCGCTTAGTTGCTTACTCTTGAGTAGAACTGCATATTCACTCCAAGAATAACCACATTTGTCAAATGAGTCAAATTAAAGCAGAACACATTGTTGGAGTGTCAGAATGCATAGATAGAAGGCAAATAAGCGTTCCATGGCTTTATTTCGCTTAGTTGCTTACTCTTGAGTAGAACTGCATATTCACTCCAGGAATAAGCACATTTGTCAAATGAGTCAAATTGAAGCAAAACACATTGTTGGAGTGTCAGAATGCATAGATAGAAGGCAAATAAGCGTTCCATGGCTTTATTTCGCTTAGTTGCTTACTCTTGAGTAGAACTGCATATTCACTCCAGGAATACGCACCTTTGTCAAATGAGTCAAATTGAAGCAAAACACATTGTTGGAGTGTCAGAATGCATAGATAGAAGGCAAATAAGCGTTCCATGGCTTTGTTTCGCTTAGTTGCTTACTCTTGAGTAGAACTGCATATTCACTCCAGGAATAAGCACATTTGTCAAATGAGTCAAATTGAAGCAAAACACATTGTTGGAGTGTCAGAATGCATAGATAGAAGGCAAATAAGCGTTCCATGGCTTTATTTCGCTTAGTTGCTTACTCTTGAGTAGAACTGCATATTCACTCCAGGAATAAGCACATTTGTCAAATGAGTCAAATTGAAGCAAAACACATTGTTGGAGTGTCAGAATGCATAGATAGAAGGCAAATAAGCGTTCCATGGCTTTATTTCGCTTAGTTGCTTACTCTTGAGTAGAAATGCATATTCACTCCAGGAATAAGTACCTTTGTCAAATGAGTCAAATTGAAGCAAAACACATTGTTGGAGTGTCAGAATGCATAGATAGAAGGCAAATAAGCGTTCCATGGCTTTATTTCGCTTAGTTGCTTACTCTTGAGTAGAACTGCATATTCACTCCAGGAATACGCACCTTTGTCAAATGAGTCAAATTGAAGCAAAACACATTGTTAGAGTGTCAGAATGCATAGATAGAAGGCGAATAAGCGTTCCATGGCTTTATTTCGCTTAGTTGCTTACTCATGAGAATGCATAGATAGAAGGCGAATAAGCGTTCCATGGCTTTATTTCGCTTAGTTGCTTACTCTTGAGTAGAACTGCATATTCACTCCAGGAATAAGTACCTTTGTCAAATGAGTCAAATTGAAGCAAAACACATTGTTGGAGTGTCAGAATGCATAGATAGAAGGCAAATAAGCGTTCCATGGCTTTATTTCGCTTAGTTGCTTACTCTTGAGTAGAACTGCATATTCACTCCAGGAATACGCACCTTTGTCAAATGAGTCAAATTGAAGCAAAACACATTGTTGGAGTGTCAGAATGCATAGATAGAAGGAAAAGAAGCGTTCCATGGCTTTATTTCGCTTAGTTGCTTACTCTTGAGTAGAACTGCATATTCACTCCAGGAATAAGCACATTTGTCAAATGAGTCAAATTGAAGCAAAACACATTGTTGGAGTGTCAGAATGCATAGATAGAAGGCAAATAAGCGTTCCATGGCTTTATTTCGCTTAGTTGCTTACTCTTGAGTAGAACTGCATATTCACTCCAGGAATAAGCACATTTGTCAAATGAGTCAAATTGAAGCAAAACACATTGTTGGAGTGTCAGAATGCATAGATAGAAGGCAAATAAGCGTTCCATGGCTTTATTTCGCTTAGTTTTTTACTCTTGAGTAGAAATGCATATTCACTCCAGGAATAAGTACCTTTGTCAAATGAGTCAAATTGAAGCAAAACACATTGTTGGAGTGTCAGAATGCATAGATAGAAGGCAAATAAGCGTTCCATGGCTTTATTTCGCTTAGTTGCTTACTCTTGAGTAGAACTGCATATTCACTCCAGGAATACGCACCTTTGTCAAATGAGTCAAATTGAAGCAAAACACATTGTTAGAGTGTCAGAATGCATAGATAGAAGGCTAATAAGCGTTCCATGGCTTTATTTCGCTTAGTTGCTTACTCTTGAGTAGAACTGCATATTCACTCCAGGAATAAGCACATTTGTCAAATGAGTCAAATTGAAGCAAAACACATTGTTGGAGTGTCAGAATGCATAGATAGAAGGCATATAAGCGTTCCATGGCTTTATTTCGCTTAGTTGCTTACTCTTGAGTAGAACTGCATATTCAATCCAGGAATAAGCACATTTGTCAAATGAGTCAAATTGAAGCAAAACACATTGTTGGAGTGTCAGAATGCATAGATAGAAGGCAAATAAGCGTTCCATGGCTTTATTTCGCTTAGTTGCTTACTCTTGAGTAGAACTGCATATTCACTCCAGGAATAAGTACCTTTGTCAAATGTGTCAAATTGAAGCAAAACAAATTGTTGGAGTGTCAGAATGCATAGATAGAAGGCAAATAAGCGTTCCATGGCTTTATTTCGCTTAGTTGCTTACTCTTGAGTAGAAATGCATATTCACTCCAGGAATAAGTACCTTTGTCAAATGAGTCAAATTGAAGCAAAACACATTGTTGGAGTGTCAGAATGCATAGATAGAAGGCAAATAAGCGTTCCATGGCTTTATTTCGCTTAGTTGCTTACTCTTGAGTAGAACTGCATATTCACTCCAGGAATACGCACCTTTGTCAAATGAGTCAAATTGAAGCAAAACACATTGTTGGAGTGTCAGAATGCATAGATAGAAGGCAAATAAGCGTTCCATGGCTTTATTTCGCTTAGTTGCTTACTCTTGAGTAGAACTGCATCTTCACTCCAGGAATAAGCACCTTTGTAAAATGAGTCAAATTGAAGCAAAACACATTGTTGGAGTGTCAGAATGCATAGATAGAAGGCAAATAAGCGTTCCATGGCTTTATTTCGCTTAGTTGCTTACTCTTGAGTAGAACTGCATATTCACTCCAGGAATACGCACCTTTGTCAAATGAGTCAAATTGAAGCAAAACACATTGTTGGAGTGTCAGAATGCATAGATAGAAGGCAAATAAGCGTTCCATGGCTTTATTTCGCTTAGTTGCTTACTCTTGAGTAGAACTGCATATTCACTCCAGGAATAAGTACCTTTGTCAAATGAGTCAAATTGAAGCAAAACACATTGTTGGAGTGTCAGAATGCATAGGTAGAAGGCAAATAAGCGTTCCATGGCTTTATTTCGCTTAGTTGCTTACTCTTGAGTAGAACTGCATATTCACTCCAGGAATAAGTACCTTTGTCAAATGAGTCAAATTGAAGCAAAACACATTGTTGGAGTGTCAGAATGCATAGATAGAAGGCAAATAAGCGTTCCATGGCTTTATTTCGCTAAGTTGCTTACTCTTGAGTAGAACTGCATATTCACTCCAGGAATACGCACCTTTGTCAAATGAGTCAAATTGAAGCAAAACACATTGTTGGAGTGTCAGAATGCATAGATAGAAGGCACATAAGCGTTCCATGGCTTTATTTCGCTTAGTTGCTTACTCTTGAGTAGAACTGCATATTCACTCCAGGAATACGCACCTTTGTCAAATGAGTCAAATTGAAGCAAAACACATTGTTGGAATGTCAGAATGCATAGATAGAAGGCAAATAAGCGTTCCATGGCTTTATTTCGCTTAGTTGCTTACTCTTGAGTAGAACTGCATATTCACTCCAAGAATAACCACATTTGTCAAATGAGTCAAATTAAAGCAGAACACATTGTTGGAGTGTCAGAATGCATAGATAGAAGGCAAATAAGCGTTCCATGGCTTTATTTCGCTTAGTTGCTTACTCTTGAGTAGAACTGCATATTCACTCCAGGAATAAGCACATTTGTCAAATGAGTCAAATTGAAGCAAAACACATTGTTGGAGTGTCAGAATGCATAGATAGAAGGCAAATAAGCGTTCCATGGCTTTATTTCGCTTAGTTGCTTACTCTTGAGTAGAACTGCATATTCACTCCAGGAATACGCACCTTTGTCAAATGAGTCAAATTGAAGCAAAACACATTGTTGGAGTGTCAGAATGCATAGATAGAAGGCAAATAAGCGTTCCATGGCTTTGTTTCGCTTAGTTGCTTACTCTTGAGTAGAACTGCATATTCACTCCAGGAATAAGCACATTTGTCAAATGAGTCAAATTGAAGCAAAACACATTGTTGGAGTGTCAGAATGCATAGATAGAAGGCAAATAAGCGTTCCATGGCTTTATTTCGCTTAGTTGCTTACTCTTGAGTAGAACTGCATATTCACTCCAGGAATAAGCACATTTGTCAAATGAGTCAAATTGAAGCAAAACACATTGTTGGAGTGTCAGAATGCATAGATAGAAGGCAAATAAGCGTTCCATGGCTTTATTTCGCTTAGTTGCTTACTCTTGAGTAGAAATGCATATTCACTCCAGGAATAAGTACCTTTGTCAAATGAGTCAAATTGAAGCAAAACACATTGTTGGAGTGTCAGAATGCATAGATAGAAGGCAAATAAGCGTTCCATGGCTTTATTTCGCTTAGTTGCTTACTCTTGAGTAGAACTGCATATTCACTCCAGGAATACGCACCTTTGTCAAATGAGTCAAATTGAAGCAAAACACATTGTTAGAGTGTCAGAATGCATAGATAGAAGGCGAATAAGCGTTCCATGGCTTTATTTCGCTTAGTTGCTTACTCATGAGAATGCATAGATAGAAGGCGAATAAGCGTTCCATGGCTTTATTTCGCTTAGTTGCTTACTCTTGAGTAGAACAGCATATTCACTCCAGGAATAAGCACATTTGTCAAATGAGTCAAATTGAAGCAAAACACATTGTTGGAGTGTCAGAATGCATAGATAGAAGGCAAATAAGCGTTCCATGGCTTTATTTCGCTTAGTTGCTTACTCTTGAGTAGAACTGCATATTCAATCCAGGAATAAGCACATTTGTCAAATGAGTCAAATTGAAGCAAAACACATTGTTGGAGTGTCAGAATGCATAGATAGAAGGCAAATAAGCGTTCCATGGCTTTATTTCGCTTAGTTGCTTACTCTTGAGTAGAACTGCATATTCACTCCAGGAATAAGTACCTTTGTCAAATGAGTCAAATTGAAGCAAAACAAATTGTTGGAGTGTCAGAATGCATAGATAGAAGGCAAATAAGCGTTCCATGGCTTTATTTCGCTTAGTTGCTTACTCTTGAGTAGAAATGCATATTCACTCCAGGAATAAGTACCTTTGTCAAATGAGTCAAATTGAAGCAAAACACATTGTTGGAGTGTCAGAATGCATAGATAGAAGGCAAATAAGCGTTCCATGGCTTTATTTCGCTTAGTTGCTTACTCTTGAGTAGAACTGCATATTCACTCCAGGAATAAGTACCTTTGTCAAATGAGTCAAATTGAAGCAAAACAAATTGTTGGAGTGTCAGAATGCATAGATAGAAGGCAAATAAGCGTTCCATGGCTTTATTTCGCTTAGTTGCTTACTCTTGAGTAGAAATGCATATTCACTCCAGGAATAAGTACCTTTGTCAAATGAGTCAAATTGAAGCAAAACACATTGTTGGAGTGTCAGAATGCATAGATAGAAGGCAAATAAGCGTTCCATGGCTTTATTTCGCTTAGTTGCTTACTCTTGAGTAGAACTGCATCTTCACTCCAGGAATAAGCACCTTTGTAAAATGAGTCAAATTGAAGCAAAACACATTGTTGGAGTGTCAGAATGCATAGATAGAAGGCAAATAAGCGTTCCATGGCTTTATTTCGCTTAGTTGCTTACTCTTGAGTAGAACTGCATATTCACTCCAGGAATAAGTACCTTTGTCAAATGAGTCAAATTGAAGCAAAACACATTGTTGGAGTGTCAGAATGCATAGATAGAAGGCAAATAAGCGTTCCATGGCTTTATTTCGCTTAGTTGCTTACTCTTGAGTAGAACTGCATATTCACTCCAGGAATACGCACCTTTGTCAAATGAGTCAAATTGAAGCAAAACACATTGTTGGAGTGTCAGAATGCATAGATAGAAGGAAAAGAAGCGTTCCATGGCTTTATTTCGCTTAGTTGCTTACTTTTGAGTAGAACTGCATATTCACTCCAGGAATAAGCACCTTTGTCAAATGAGTCAAATTGAAGCAAAACACATTGTTGGAGTGTCAGAATGCATAGATAGAGGGCAAATAAGCGTTCCATGGCTTTATTTCGCTTAGTTGCTTACTCTTGAGTAGAACTGCATATTCACTCCAGGAATAAGTACCTTTGTCAAATGAGTCAAATTGAAGCAAAACACATTGTTGGAGTGTCAGAATGCATAGATAGAAGGCAAATAAGCGTTCCATGGCTTTATTTCGCTTAGTTGCTTACTCTTGAGTAGAACTGCATATTCACTCCTGGAATACGCACCTTTGTCAAATGAGTCAAATTGAAGCAAAACACATTGTTGGAGTGTCAGAATGCATAGATAGAAGGCAAATAAGCGTTCCATGGCTTTATTTCGCTTAGTTGCTTACTCTTGAGTAGAACTGCATATTCACTCCAGGAATACGCACCTTTGTCAAATGAGTCAAATTGAAGCAAAACACATTGTTGGAGGGTCAGAATGCATAGATAGAAGGCAAATAAGCGTTCTATGGCTTTATTTCGCTTAGTTGCTTACTCTTGAGGAGAACTGCATATTCACTCCAGGAATACGCACCTTTGTCAAATGAGTCAAATTGAAGCAAAACACATTGTTGGAGTGTCAGAATGCATAGATAGAAGGCAAATAAGCGTTCCATGGCTTTATTTCGCTTTGTTGCTTACTCTTGAGTAGAACTGCATATTCACTCCAGGAATAAGCACATTTGTCAAATGAGTCAAATTGAAGCAAAACACATTGTTGGAGTGTCAGAATGCATAGATAGAAGGCAAATAAGCGTTCCATGGCTTTATTTCGCTTAGTTGCTTACTCTTGAGTAGAAATGCATATTCACTCCAGGAATAAGTACCTTTGTCAAATGAGTCAAATTGAAGTAAAACACATTGTTGGAGTTTCTGAATGCATAGATAGAAGGCAAATAAGCGTTCCATGGCTTTATTTCGCTTAGTTGCTTACTCTTGAGTAGAACTGCATATTCACTCCAGGAATACGCACCTTTGTCAAATGAGTCAAATTGAAGCAAAACACATTGTTGGAGTGTCAGAATGCATAGATAGAAGGAAAATAAGCGTTCCATGGCTTTATTTCGCTTAGTTGCTTACTCTTGAGTAGAACTGCATATTCACTCCAGGAATACGCACCTTTGTCAAATGAGTCAAATTGAAGCAAAACACATTGTTGGAATGTCAGAATGCATAGATAGAAGGCAAGTAAGCGTTCCATGGCTTTATTTCGCTTAGTTGCTTACTCTTGAGTAGAACTGCATATTCACTCCAGGAATAAGCACATTTGTCAAATGAGTCAAATTGAAGCAAAACACATTGTTGGAGTGTCAGAATGCATAGGTAGAAGGCAAATAAGCGTTCCATGGCTTTATTTCGCTTAGTTGCTTACTCTTGAGTAGAACTGCATATTCACTCCAGGAATAAGTACCTTTGTCAAATGAGTCAAATTGAAGCAAAACACATTGTTGGAGTGTCAGAATGCATAGATAGAAGGCAAATAAGCGTTCCATGGCTTTATTTCGCTTAGTTGCTTACTCTTGAGTAGAACTGCATATTCACTCCAGGAATACGCACCTTTGTCAAATGAGTCAAATTGAAGCAAAACACATTGTTGGAGTGTCAGAATGCATAGATAGAAGGCAAATAAGCGTTCCATGGCTTTATTTCGCTTAGTTGCTTACTCTTGAGTAGAACTGCATATTCACTCCAGGAATACGCACCTTTGTCAAATGAGTCAAATTGAAGCAAAACACATTGTTGGAGTGTCAGAATGCATAGATAGAAGGCAAATAAGCGTTCCATGGCTTTATTTCGCTTAGTTGCTTACTCTTGAGTAGAAATGCATATTCACTCCAGGAATAAGTACCTTTGTCAAATGAGTCAAATTGAAGCAAAACACATTGTTGGAGTGTCAGAATGCATAGATAGAAGGCAAATAAGCGTTCCATGGCTTTATTTCGCTTAGTTGCTTACTCTTGAGTAGAACTGCATATTCACTCCAGGAATACGCACCTTTGTCAAATGAGTCAAATTGAAGCAAAACACATTGTTGGAGTGTCAGAATGCATAGATAGAAGGCAAATAAGCGTTCCATGGCTTTATTTCGCTTAGTTGCTTACTCTTGAGTAGAACTGCATATTCACTCCAGGAATACGCACCTTTGTCAAATGAGTCAAATTGAAGCAAAACACATTGTTGGAGTGTCAGAATGCATAGATAGAAGGCAAATAAGCGTTCCATGGCTTTATTTCGCTTAGTTGCTTACTCTTGAGTAGAAATGCATATTCACTCCAGGAATAAGTACCTTTGTCAAATGAGTCAAATTGAAGCAAAACACATTGTTGGAGTGTCAGAATGCATAGATAGAAGGCAAATAAGCGTTCCATGGCTTTATTTCGCTTAGTTGCTTACTCTTGAGTAGAACTGCATATTCACTCCAGGAATACGCACCTTTGTCAAATGAGTCAAATTGAAGCAAAACACATTGTTGGAGTGTCAGAATGCATAGATAGAAGGCAAATAAGCGTTCCATGGCTTTATTTCGCTTAGTTGCTTACTCTTGAGTAGAACTGCATATTCACTCCAGGAATACGCACCTTTGTCAAATGAGTCAAATTGAAGCAAAACACATTGTTGGAGTGTCAGAATGCATAGATAGAAGGCAAATAAGCGTTCCATGGCTTTATTTCGCTTAGTTGCTTACTCTTGAGTAGAAATGCATATTCACTCCAGGAATAAGTACCTTTGTCAAATGAGTCAAATTGAAGCAAAACACATTGTTGGAGTGTCAGAATGCATAGATAGAAGGCAAATAAGCGTTCCATGGCTTTATTTCGCTTAGTTGCTTACTCTTGAGTAGAACTGCATATTCACTCCAGGAATACGCACCTTTGTCAAATGAGTCAAATTGAAGCAAAACACATTGTTGGAGTGTCAGAATGCATAGATAGAAGGCAAATAAGCGTTCCATGGCTTTATTTCGCTTAGTTGCTTACTCTTGAGTAGAACTGCATATTCACTCCAGGAATACGCACCTTTGTCAAATGAGTCAAATTGAAGCAAAACACATTGTTGGAATGTCAGAATGCATAGATAGAAGGCAAATAAGCGATCCATGGCTTTATTTCGCTTAGTTGCTTACTCTTGAGTAGAACTGCATATTCACTCCAAGAATAACCACATTTGTCAAATGAGTCAAATTAAAGCAGAACACATTGTTGGAGTGTCAGAATGCATAGATAGAAGGCAAATAAGCGTTCCATGGCTTTATTTCGCTTAGTTGCTTACTCTTGAGTAGAAATGCTTATTCACTCCAGGAATACGCACCTTTGTCAAATGAGTCAAATTGAAGCAAAACACATTGTTGGAGTGTCAGAATGCATAGATAGAAGGCAAATAAGCGTTCCATGGCTTTATTTCGCTTAGTTGCTTACTCTTGAGTAGAACTGCATATTCACTCCAGGAATACGCACCTTTGTCAAATGAGTCAAATTGAAGCAAAACACATTGTTGGAGTGTCAGAATGCATAGATAGAAGGCAAATAAGCGTTCCATGGCTTTATTTCGCTTAGTTGCTTACTCTTGAGTAGAAATGCATATTCACTCCAGGAATAAGTACCTTTGTCAAATGAGTCAAATTGAAGCAAAACACATTGTTGGAGTGTCAGAATGCATAGATAGAAGGCAAATAAGCGTTCCATGGCTTTATTTCGCTTAGTTGCTTACTCTTGAGTAGAAATGCTTATTCACTCCAGGAATACGCACCTTTGTCAAATGAGTCAAATTGAAGCAAAACACATTGTTGGAGTGTCAGAATGCATAGATAGAAGGCAAATAAGCGTTCCATGGCTTTATTTCGCTTAGTTGCTTACTCTTGAGTAGAACTGCATATTCACTCCAGGAATAAGCACATTTGTCAAATGAGTCAAATTGAAGCAAAACACATTGTTGGAGTGTCAGAATGCATAGATAGAAGGCAAATAAGCGTTCCATGGCTTTATTTCGCTTAGTTGCTTACTCTTGAGTAGAAATGCATATTCACTCCAGGAATAAGTACCTTTGTCAAATGAGTCAAATTGAAGCAAAACACATTGTTGGAGTGTCAGAATGCATAGATAGAAGGCAAATAAGCGTTCCATGGCTTTATTTCGCTTAGTTGCTTACTCTTGAGTAGAACTGCATATTCACTCCAGGAATACGCACCTTTGTCAAATGAGTCAAATTGAAGCAAAACACATTGTTAGAGTGTCAGAATGCATAGATAGAAGGCGAATAAGCGTTCCATGGCTTTATTTCGCTTAGTTGCTTACTCTTGAGTAGAACTGCATATTCACTCCAGGAATAAGCACATTTGTCAAATGAGTCAAATTGAAGCAAAACACATTGTTGGAGTGTCAGAATGCATAGATAGAAGGCATATAAGCGTTCCATGGCTTTATTTCGCTTAGTTGCTTACTCTTGAGTAGAACTGCATATTCAATCCAGGAATAAGCACATTTGTCAAATGAGTCAAATTGAAGCAAAACACATTGTTGGAGTGTCAGAATGCATAGATAGAAGGCAAATAAGCGTTCCATGGCTTTATTTCGCTTAGTTGCTTACTCTTGAGTAGAACTGCATATTCACTCCAGGAATAAGTACCTTTGTCAAATGTGTCAAATTGAAGCAAAACAAATTGTTGGAGTGTCAGAATGCATAGATAGAAGGCAAATAAGCGTTCCATGGCTTTATTTCGCTTAGTTGCTTACTCTTGAGTAGAAATGCATATTCACTCCAGGAATAAGTACCTTTGTCAAATGAGTCAAATTGAAGCAAAACACATTGTTGGAGTGTCAGAATGCATAGGTAGAAGGCAAATAAGCGTTCCATGGCTTTATTTCGCTTAGTTGCTTACTCTTGAGTAGAACTGCATATTCACTCCAGGAATACGCACCTTTGTCAAATGAGTCAAATTGAAGCAAAACACATTGTTGGAGTGTCAGAATGCATAGATAGAAGGCAAATAAGCGTTCCATGGCTTTATTTCGCTTAGTTGCTTACTCTTGAGTAGAACTGCATCTTCACTCCAGGAATAAGCACCTTTGTAAAATGAGTCAAATTGAAGCAAAACACATTGTTGGAGTGTCAGAATGCATAGATAGAAGGCAAATAAGCGTTCCATGTCTTTATTTCGCTTAGTTGCTTACTCTTGAGTAGAACTGCATATTCACTCCAGGAATACGCACCTTTGTCAAATGAGTCAAATTGAAGCAAAACACATTGTTGGAGTGTCAGAATGCATAGATAGAAGGCAAATAAGCGTTCCATGGCTTTATTTCGCTTAGTTGCTTACTCTTGAGTAGAACTGCATATTCACTCCAGGAATAAGTACCTTTGTCAAATGAGTCAAATTGAAGCAAAACACATTGTTGGAGTGTCAGAATGCATAGGTAGAAGGCAAATAAGCGTTCCATGGCTTTATTTCGCTTAGTTGCTTACTCTTGAGTAGAACTGCATATTCACTCCAGGAATAAGAACCTTTGTCAAATGAGTCAAATTGAAGCAAAACACATTGTTGGAGTGTCAGAATGCATAGATAGAAGGCAAATAAGCGTTCCATGGCTTTATTTCGCTTAGTTGCTTACTCTTGAGTAGAACTGCATATTCACTCCAGGAATACGCACCTTTGTCAAATGAGTCAAATTGAAGCAAAACACATTGTTGGAGTGTCAGAATGCATAGATAGAAGGCACATAAGCGTTCCATGGCTTTATTTCGCTTAGTTGCTTACTCTTGAGTAGAACTGCATATTCACTCCAGGAATACGCACCTTTGTCAAATGAGTCAAATTGAAGCAAAACACATTGTTGGAATGTCAGAATGCATAGATAGAAGGCAAATAAGCGTTCCATGGCTTTATTTCGCTTAGTTGCTTACTCTTGAGTAGAACTGCATATTCACTCCAAGAATAACCACATTTGTCAAATGAGTCAAATTAAAGCAGAACACATTGTTGGAGTGTCAGAATGCATAGATAGAAGGCAAATAAGCGTTCCATGGCTTTATTTCGCTTAGTTGCTTACTCTTGAGTAGAACTGCATATTCACTCCAGGAATAAGCACATTTGTCAAATGAGTCAAATTGAAGCAAAACACATTGTTGGAGTGTCAGAATGCATAGATAGAAGGCAAATAAGCGTTCCATGGCTTTATTTCGCTTAGTTGCTTACTCTTGAGTAGAACTGCATATTCACTCCAGGAATAAGCACATTTGTCAAATGAGTCAAATTGAAGCAAAACACATTGTTGGAGTGTCAGAATGCATAGATAGAAGGCAAATAAGCGTTCCATGGCTTTATGTCGCTTAGTTGCTTACTCTTGAGTAGAAATGCATATTCACTCCAGGAATAAGTACCTTTGTCAAATGAGTCAAATTGAAGCAAAACACATTGTTGGAGTGTCAGAATGCATAGATAGAAGGCAAATAAGCGTTCCATGGCTTTATTTCGCTTAGTTGCTTACTCTTGAGTAGAACTGCATATTCACTCCAGGAATACGCACCTTTGTCAAATGAGTCAAATTGAAGCAAAACACATTGTTAGAGTGTCAGAATGCATAGATAGAAGGCGAATAAGCGTTCCATGGCTTTATTTCGCTTAGTTGCTTACTCATGAGAATGCATAGATAGAAGGCGAATAAGCGTTCCATGGCTTTATTTCGCTTAGTTGCTTACTCTTGAGTAGAACTGCATATTCACTCCAGGAATAAGCACATTTGTCAAATGAGTCAAATTGAAGCAAAACACATTGTTGGAGTGTCAGAATGCATAGATAGAAGGCATATAAGCGTTCCATGGCTTTATTTCGCTTAGTTGCTTACTCTTGAGTAGAACTGCATATTCAATCCAGGAATAAGCACATTTGTCAAATGAGTCAAATTGAAGCAAAACACATTGTTGGAGTGTCAGAATGCATAGATAGAAGGCAAATAAGCGTTCCATGGCTTTATTTCGCTTAGTTGCTTACTCTTGAGTAGAACTGCATATTCACTCCAGGAATAAGTACCTTTGTCAAATGAGTCAAATTGAAGCAAAACAAATTGTTGGAGTGTCAGAATGCATAGATAGAAGGCAAATAAGCGTTCCATGGCTTTATTTCGCTTAGTTGCTTACTCTTGAGTAGAAATGCATATTCACTCCAGGAATAAGTACCTTTGTCAAATGAGTCAAATTGAAGCAAAACACATTGTTGGAGTGTCAGAATGCATAGATAGAAGGCAAATAAGCGTTCCATGGCTTTATTTCGCTTAGTTGCTTACTCTTGAGTAGAACTGCATATTCACTCCAGGAATAAGTACCTTTGTCAAATGAGTCAAATTGAAGCAAAACAAATTGTTGGAGTGTCAGAATGCATAGATAGAAGGCAAATAAGCGTTCCATGGCTTTATTTCGCTTAGTTGCTTACTCTTGAGTAGAAATGCATATTCACTCCAGGAATAAGTACCTTTGTCAAATGAGTCAAATTGAAGCAAAACACATTGTTGGAGTGTCAGAATGCATAGATAGAAGGCAAATAAGCGTTCCATGGCTTTATTTCGCTTAGTTGCTTACTCTTGAGTAGAACTGCATCTTCACTCCAGGAATAAGCACCTTTGTAAAATGAGTCAAATTGAAGCAAAACACATTGTTGGAGTGTCAGAATGCATAGATAGAAGGCAAATAAGCGTTCCATGGCTTTATTTCGCTTAGTTGCTTACTCTTGAGTAGAACTGCATATTCACTCCAGGAATACGCACCTTTGTCAAATGAGTCAAATTGAAGCAAAACACATTGTTGGAGTGTCAGAATGCATAGATAGAAGGAAAAGAAGCGTTCCATGGCTTTATTTCGCTTAGTTGCTTACTTTTGAGTAGAACTGCATATTCACTCCAGGAATAAGCACCTTTGTCAAATGAGTCAAATTGAAGCAAAACACATTGTTGGAGTGTCAGAATGCATAGATAGAGGGCAAATAAGCGTTCCATGGCTTTATTTCGCTTAGTTGCTTACTCTTGAGTAGAACTGCATATTCACTCCAGGAATACGCACCTTTGTCAAATGAGTCAAATTGAAGCAAAACACATTGTTGGAGTGTCAGAATGCATAGATAGAAGGCAAATAAGCGTTCCATGGCTTTATTTCGCTTAGTTGCTTACTCTTGAGTAGAACTGCATATTCACTCCAGGAATACGCACCTTTGTCAAATGAGTCAAATTGAAGCAAAACACATTGTTGGAGGGTCAGAATGCATAGATAGAGGGCAAATAAGCGTTCTATGGCTTTATTTCGCTTAGTTGCTTACTCTTGAGGAGAACTGCATATTCACTCCAGGAATACGCACCTTTGTCAAATGAGTCAAATTGAAGCAAAACACATTGTTGGAGTGTCAGAATGCATAGATAGAAGGCAAATAAGCGTTCCATGGCTTTATTTCGCTTTGTTGCTTACTCTTGAGTAGAACTGCATATTCACTCCAGGAATAAGCACATTTGTCAAATGAGTCAAATTGAAGCAAAACACATTGTTGGAGTGTCAGAATGCATAGATAGAAGGCAAATAAGCGTTCCATGGCTTTATTTCGCTTAGTTGCTTACTCTTGAGTAGAAATGCATATTCACTCCAGGAATAAGTACCTTTGTCAAATGAGTCAAATTGAAGTAAAACACATTGTTGGAGTTTCTGAATGCATAGATAGAAGGCAAATAAGCGTTCCATGGCTTTATTTCGCTTAGTTGCTTACTCTTGAGTAGAACTGCATATTCACTCCAGGAATACGCACCTTTGTCAAATGAGTCAAATTGAAGCAAAACACATTGTTGGAGTGTCAGAATGCATAGATAGAAGGAAAATAAGCGTTCCATGGCTTTATTTCGCTTAGTTGCTTACTCTTGAGTAGAACTGCATATTCACTCCAGGAATACGCACCTTTGTCAAATGAGTCAAATTGAAGCAAAACACATTGTTGGAATGTCAGAATGCATAGATAGAAGGCAAATAAGCGTTCCATGGCTTTATTTCGCTTAGTTGCTTACTCTTGAGTAGAACTGCATCTTCACTCCAGGAATAAGCACCTTTGTAAAATGAGTCAAATTGAAGCAAAACACATTGTTGGAGTGTCAGAATGCATAGATAGAAGGCAAATAAGCGTTCCATGGCTTTATTTCGCTTAGTTGCTTACTCTTGAGTAGAACTGCATATTCACTCCAGGAATAAGTACCTTTGTCAAATGAGTCAAATTGAAGCAAAACACATTGTTGGAGTGTCAGAATGCATAGATAGAAGGCAAATAAGCGTTCCATGGCTTTATTTCGCTTAGTTGCTTACTCTTGAGTAGAACTGCATATTCACTCCAGGAATACGCACCTTTGTCAAATGAGTCAAATTGAAGCAAAACACATTGTTGGAGTGTCAGAATGCATAGATAGAAGGAAAAGAAGCGTTCCATGGCTTTATTTCGCTTAGTTGCTTACTTTTGAGTAGAACTGCATATTCACTCCAGGAATAAGCACCTTTGTCAAATGAGTCAAATTGAAGCAAAACACATTGTTGGAGTGTCAGAATGCATAGATAGAGGGCAAATAAGCGTTCCATGGCTTTATTTCGCTTAGTTGCTTACTCTTGAGTAGAACTGCATATTCACTCCAGGAATACGCACCTTTGTCAAATGAGTCAAATTGAAGCAAAACACATTGTTGGAGTGTCAGAATGCATAGATAGAAGGCAAATAAGCGTTCCATGGCTTTATTTCGCTTAGTTGCTTACTCTTGAGTAGAACTGCATATTCACTCCAGGAATACGCACCTTTGTCAAATGAGTCAAATTGAAGCAAAACACATTGTTGGAGGGTCAGAATGCATAGATAGAGGGCAAATAAGCGTTCTATGGCTTTATTTCGCTTAGTTGCTTACTCTTGAGGAGAACTGCATATTCACTCCAGGAATACGCACCTTTGTCAAATGAGTCAAATTGAAGCAAAACACATTGTTGGAGTGTCAGAATGCATAGATAGAAGGCAAATAAGCGTTCCATGGCTTTATTTCGCTTTGTTGCTTACTCTTGAGTAGAACTGCATATTCACTCCAGGAATAAGCACATTTGTCAAATGAGTCAAATTGAAGCAAAACACATTGTTGGAGTGTCAGAATGCATAGATAGAAGGCAAATAAGCGTTCCATGGCTTTATTTCGCTTAGTTGCTTACTCTTGAGTAGAAATGCATATTCACTCCAGGAATAAGTACCTTTGTCAAATGAGTCAAATTGAAGTAAAACACATTGTTGGAGTTTCTGAATGCATAGATAGAAGGCAAATAAGCGTTCCATGGCTTTATTTCGCTTAGTTGCTTACTCTTGAGTAGAACTGCATATTCACTCCAGGAATACGCACCTTTGTCAAATGAGTCAAATTGAAGCAAAACACATTGTTGGAGTGTCAGAATGCATAGATAGAAGGAAAATAAGCGTTCCATGGCTTTATTTCGCTTAGTTGCTTACTCTTGAGTAGAACTGCATATTCACTCCAGGAATACGCACCTTTGTCAAATGAGTCAAATTGAAGCAAAACACATTGTTGGAATGTCAGAATGCATAGATAGAAGGCAAGTAAGCGTTCCATGGCTTTATTTCGCTTAGTTGCTTACTCTTGAGTAGAACTGCATATTCACTCCAGGAATAAGCACATTTGTCAAATGAGTCAAATTGAAGCAAAACACATTGTTGGAGTGTCAGAATGCATAGGTAGAAGGCAAATAAGCGTTCCATGGCTTTATTTCGCTTAGTTGCTTACTCTTGAGTAGAACTGCATATTCACTCCAGGAATAAGTACCTTTGTCAAATGAGTCAAATTGAAGCAAAACACATTGTTGGAGTGTCAGAAGCATAGATAGAAGGCAAATAAGCGTTCCATGGCTTTATTTCGCTTAGTTGCTTACTCTTGAGTAGAACTGCATATTCACTCCAGGAATACGCACCTTTGTCAAATGAGTCAAATTGAAGCAAAACACATTGTTGGAGTGTCAGAATGCATAGATAGAAGGCAAATAAGCGTTCCATGGCTTTATTTCGCTTAGTTGCTTACTCTTGAGTAGAACTGCATATTCACTCCAGGAATACGCACCTTTGTCAAATGAGTCAAATTGAAGCAAAACACATTGTTGGAATGTCAGAATGCATAGATAGAAGGCAAATAAGCGTTCCATGGCTTTATTTCGCTTAGTTGCTTACTCTTGAGTAGAACTGCATATTCACTCCAAGAATAACCACATTTGTCAAATGAGTCAAATTAAAGCAGAACACATTGTTGGAGTGTCAGAATGCATAGATAGAAGGCAAGTAAGCGTTCCATGGCTTTATTTCGCTTAGTTGCTTACTCTTGAGTAGAACTGCATATTCACTCCAGGAATAAGCACATTTGTCAAATGTGTCAAATTGAAGCAAAACAAATTGTTGGAGTGTCAGAATGCATAGATAGAAGGCAAATAAGCGTTCCATGGCTTTATTTCGCTTAGTTGCTTACTCTTGAGTAGAAATGCATATTCACTCCAGGAATAAGTACCTTTGTCAAATGAGTCAAGTTGAAGCAAAACACATTGTTGGAGTGTCAGAATGCATAGGTAGAAGGCAAATAAGCGTTCCATGGCTTTATTTCGCTTAGTTGCTTACTCTTGAGTAGAACTGCATATTCACTCCAGGAATACGCACCTTTGTCAAATGAGTCAAATTGAAGCAAAACACATTGTTGGAGTGTCAGAATGCATAGATAGAAGGCAAATAAGCGTTCCATGGCTTTATTTCGCTTAGTTGCTTACTCTTGAGTAGAAATGCATATTCACTCCAGGAATAAGTACCTTTGTCAAATGAGTCAAATTGAAGCAAAACACATTGTTGGAGTGTCAGAATGCATAGGTAGAAGGCAAATAAGCGTTCCATGGCTTTATTTCGCTTAGTTGCTTACTCTTGAGTAGAACTGCATATTCACTCCAGGAATACGCACCTTTGTCAAATGAGTCAAATTGAAGCAAAACACATTGTTGGAGTGTCAGAATGCATAGATAGAAGGCAAATAAGCGTTCCATGGCTTTATTTCGCTTAGTTGCTTACTCTTGAGTAGAACTGCATCTTCACTCCAGGAATAAGCACCTTTGTCAAATGAGTCAAATTGAAGCAAAACACATTGTTGGAGTGTCAGAATGCATAGATAGAAGGCAAATAAGCGTTCCATGGCTTTATTTCGCTTAGTTGCTTACTCTTGAGTAGAACTGCATATTCACTCCAGGAATACGCACCTTTGTCAAATGAGTCAAATTGAAGCAAAACACATTGTTGGAGTGTCAGAATGCATAGATAGAAGGCAAATAAGCGTTCCATGGCTTTATTTCGCTTAGTTGCTTACTCTTGAGTAGAACTGCATATTCACTCCAGGAATAAGTACCTTTGTCAAATGAGTCAAATTGAAGCAAAACACATTGTTGGAGTGTCAGAATGCATAGGTAGAAGGCAAATAAGCGTTCCATGGCTTTATTTCGCTTAGTTGCTTACTCTTGAGTAGAACTGCATATTCACTCCAGGAATAAGTACCTTTGTCAAATGAGTCAAATTGAAGCAAAACACATTGTTGGAGTGTCAGAATGCATAGATAGAAGGCAAATAAGCGTTCCATGGCTTTATTTCGCTTAGTTGCTTACTCTTGAGTAGAACTGCATATTCACTCCAGGAATACGCACCTTTGTCAAATGAGTCAAATTGAAGCAAAACACATTGTTGGAGTGTCAGAATGCATAGATAGAAGGCACATAAGCGTTCCATGGCTTTATTTCGCTTAGTTGCTTACTCTTGAGTAGAACTGCATATTCACTCCAGGAATACGCACCTTTGTCAAATGAGTCAAATTGAAGCAAAACACATTGTTGGAATGTCAGAATGCATAGATAGAAGGCAAATAAGCGTTCCATGGCTTTATTTCGCTTAGTTGCTTACTCTTGAGTAGAACTGCATATTCACTCCAAGAATAACCACATTTGTCAAATGAGTCAAATTAAAGCAGAACACATTGTTGGAGTGTCAGAATGCATAGATAGAAGGCAAATAAGCGTTCCATGGCTTTATTTCGCTTAGTTGCTTACTCTTGAGTAGAAATGCTTATTCACTCCAGGAATACGCACCTTTGTCAAATGAGTCAAATTGAAGCAAAACACATTGTTGGAGTGTCAGAATGCATAGATAGAAGGCAAATAAGCGTTCCATGGCTTTATTTCGCTTAGTTGCTTACTCTTGAGTAGAACTGCATATTCACTCCAGGAATACGCACCTTTGTCAAATGAGTCAAATTGAAGCAAAACACATTGTTGGAGTGTCAGAATGCATAGATAGAAGGCAAATAAGCGTTCCATGGCTTTATTTCGCTTAGTTGCTTACTCTTGAGTAGAAATGCATATTCACTCCAGGAATAAGTACCTTTGTCAAATGAGTCAAATTGAAGCAAAACACATTGTTGGAGTGTCAGAATGCATAGATAGAAGGCAAATAAGCGTTCCATGGCTTTATTTCGCTTAGTTGCTTACTCTTGAGTAGAAATGCATATTCACTCCAGGAATAAGTACCTTTGTCAAATGAGTCAAATTGAAGCAAAACACATTGTTGGAGTGTCAGAATGCATAGATAGAAGGCAAATAAGCGTTCCATGGCTTTATTTCGCTTAGTTGCTTACTCTTGAGTAGAACTGCATATTCACTCCAGGAATACGCACCTTTGTCAAATGAGTCAAATTGAAGCAAAACACATTGTTGGAGTGTCAGAATGCATAGATAGAAGGCAAATAAGCGTTCCATGGCTTTATTTCGCTTAGTTGCTTACTCTTGAGTAGAACTGCATATTCACTCCAGGAATAAGCACATTTGTCAAATGAGTCAAATTGAAGCAAAACACATTGTTGGAGTGTCAGAATGCATAGATAGAAGGCAAATAAGGGTTCCATGGCTTTATTTCGCTTAGTTGCTTACTCTTGAGTAGAACTGCATATTCACTCCAGGAATAAGCACATTTGTCAAATGAGTCAAATTGAAGCAAAACACATTGTTGGAGTGTCAGAATGCATAGATAGAAGGCAAATAAGCGTTCCATGGCTTTATTTCGCTTAGTTGCTTACTCTTGAGTAGAAATGCATATTCACTCCAGGAATAAGTACCTTTGTCAAATGAGTCAAATTGGAGCAAAACACATTGTTGGAGTGTCAGAATGCATAGATAGAAGGCAAATAAGCGTTCCATGGCTTTATTTCGCTTAGTTGCTTACTCTTGAGTAGAACTGCATATTCACTCCAGGAATAAGTACCTTTGTCAAATGAGTCAAATTGAAGCAAAACACATTGTTGGAGTGTCAGGATGCATAGATAGAAGGCAAATAAGCGTTCCATGGCTTTATTTCGCTTAGTTGCTTACTCTTGAGTAGAAATGCTTATTCACTCCAGGAATACGCACCTTTGTCAAATGAGTCAAATTGAAGCAAAACACATTGTTGGAGTGTCAGAATGCATAGATAGAAGGCAAATAAGCGTTCCATGGCTTTATTTCGCTTAGTTGCTTACTCTTGAGTAGAACTGCATATTCACTCCAGGAATACGCACCTTTGTCAAATGAGTCAAATTGAAGCAAAACACATTGTTGGAGTGTCAGAATGCATAGATAGAAGGCAAATAAGCGTTCCATGGCTTTATTTCGCTTAGTTGCTTACTCTTGAGTAGAAATGCATATTCACTCCAGGAATAAGTACCTTTGTCAAATGAGTCAAATTGAAGCAAAACACATTGTTGGAGTGTCAGAATGCATAGATAGAAGGCAAATAAGCGTTCCATGGCTTTATTTCGCTTAGTTGCTTACTCTTGAGTAGAACTGCATATTCACTCCAGGAATACGCACCTTTGTCAAATGAGTCAAATTGAAGCAAAACACATTGTTGGAGTGTCAGAATGCATAGATAGAAGGCAAATAAGCGTTCCATGGCTTTATTTCGCTTAGTTGCTTACTCTTGAGTAGAACTGCATATTCACTCCAGGAATAAGCACATTTGTCAAATGAGTCAAATTGAAGCAAAACACATTGTTGGAGTGTCAGAATGCATAGATAGAAGGCAAATAAGGGTTCCATGGCTTTATTTCGCTTAGTTGCTTACTCTTGAGTAGAACTGCATATTCACTCCAGGAATAAGCACATTTGTCAAATGAGTCAAATTGAAGCAAAACACATTGTTGGAGTGTCAGAATGCATAGATAGAAGGCAAATAAGCGTTCCATGGCTTTATTTCGCTTAGTTGCTTACTCTTGAGTAGAACTGCATATTCACTCCAGGAATACGCACCTTTGTCAAATGAGTCAAATTGAAGCAAAACACATTGTTGGAGTGTCAGAATGCATAGATAGAAGGCAAATAAGCGTTCCATGGCTTTATTTCGCTTAGTTGCTTACTCTTGAGTAGAAATGCATATTCACTCCAGGAATAAGTACCTTTGTCAAATGAGTCAAATTGAAGCAAAACACATTGTTGGAGTGTCAGAATGCATAGATAGAAGGCAAATAAGCGTTCCATGGCTTTATTTCGCTTAGTTGCTTACTCTTGAGTAGAACTGCATATTCACTCCAGGAATACGCACCTTTGTCAAATGAGTCAAATTGAAGCAAAACACATTGTTGGAGTGTCAGAATGCATAGATAGATAGAAGGCAAATAAGCGTTCCATGGCTTTATTTCGCTTAGTTGCTTACTCTTGAGTAGAACTGCATATTCACTCCAGGAATAAGCACATTTGTCAAATGAGTCAAATTGAAGCAAAACACATTGTTGGAGTGTCAGAATGCATAGATAGAAGGCAAATAAGGGTTCCATGGCTTTATTTCGCTTAGTTGCTTACTCTTGAGTAGAACTGCATATTCACTCCAGGAATAAGCACATTTGTCAAATGAGTCAAATTGAAGCAAAACACATTGTTGGAGTGTCAGAATGCATAGATAGAAGGCAAATAAGCGTTCCATGGCTTTATTTCGCTTAGTTGCTTACTCTTGAGTAGAAATGCATATTCACTCCAGGAATAAGTACCTTTGTCAAATGAGTCAAATTGAAGCAAAACACATTGTTGGAGTGTCAGAATGCATAGATAGAAGGCAAATAAGCGTTCCATGGCTTTATTTCGCTTAGTTGCTTACTCTTGAGTAGAACTGCATATTCACTCCAGGAATACGCACCTTTGTCAAATGAGTCAAATTGAAGCAAAACACATTGTTAGAGTGTCAGAATGCATAGATAGAAGGCGAATAAGCGTTCCATGGCTTTATTTCGCTTAGTTGCTTACTCTTGAGTAGAACTGCATATTCACTCCAGGAATAAGCACATTTGTCAAATGAGTCAAATTGAAGCAAAACACATTGTTGGAGTGTCAGAATGCATAGATAGAAGGCAAATAAGGGTTCCATGGCTTTATTTCGCTTAGTTGCTTACTCTTGAGTAGAACTGCATATTCAATCCAGGAATAAACACATTTGTCAAATGAGTCAAATTGAAGCAAAACACATTGTTGGAGTGTCAGGATGCATAGATAGAAGGCAAATAAGCGTTCCATGGCTTTATTTCGCTTAGTTGCTTACTCTTGAGTAGAAATGCTTATTCACTCCAGGAATACGCACCTTTGTCAAATGAGTCAAATTGAAGCAAAACACATTGTTGGAGTGTCAGAATGCATAGATAGAAGGCAAATAAGCGTTCCATGGCTTTATTTCGCTTAGTTGCTTACTCTTCAGTAGAACTGCATATTCACTCCAGGAATACGCATCTTTGTCAAATGAGTCAAATTGAAGCAAAACACATTGTTGGAGTGTCAGAATGCATAGATAGAAGGCAAATAAGCGTTCCATGGCTTTATTTCGCTTAGTTGCTTACTCTTGAGTAGAAATGCATATTCACTCCAGGAATAAGTACCTTTGTCAAATGAGTCAAATTGAAGCAAAACACATTGTTGGAGTGTCAGAATGCATAGATAGAAGGCAAATAAGCGTTCCATGGCTTTATTTCGCTTAGTTGCTTACTCTTGAGTAGAACTGCATATTCACTCCAGGAATACGCACCTTTGTCAAATGAGTCAAATTGAAGCAAAACACATTGTTGGAGTGTCAGAATGCATAGATAGAAGGCAAATAAGCGTTCCATGGCTTTATTTCGCTTAGTTGCTTACTCTTGAGTAGAACTGCATATTCACTCCAGGAATAAGCACATTTGTCAAATGAGTCAAATTGAAGCAAAACACATTGTTGGAGTGTCAGAATGCATAGATAGAAGGCAAATAAGGGTTCCATGGCTTTATTTCGCTTAGTTGCTTACTCTTGAGTAGAACTGCATATTCACTCCAGGAATAAGCACATTTGTCAAATGAGTCAAATTGAAGCAAAACACATTGTTGGAGTGTCAGAATGCATAGATAGAAGGCAAATAAGCGTTCCATGGCTTTATTTCGCTTAGTTGCTTACTCTTGAGTAGAACTGCATATTCACTCCAGGAATAAGCACATTTGTCAAATGAGTCAAATTGAAGCAAAACACATTGTTGGAGTGTCAGAATGCATAGATAGAAGGCATATAAGCGTTCCATGGCTTTATTTCGCTTAGTTGCTTACTCTTGAGTAGAACTGCATATTCAATCCAGGAATAAGCACATTTGTCAAATGAGTCAAATTGAAGCAAAACACATTGTTGGAGTGTCAGGATGCATAGATAGAAGGCAAATAAGCGTTCCATGGCTTTATTTCGCTTAGTTGCTTACTCTTGAGTAGAAATGCTTATTCACTCCAGGAATACGCACCTTTGTCAAATGAGTCAAATTGAAGCAAAACACATTGTTGGAGTGTCAGAATGCATAGATAGAAGGCAAATAAGCGTTCCATGGCTTTATTTCGCTTAGTTGCTTACTCTTGAGTAGAACTGCATATTCACTCCAGGAATACGCACCTTTGTCAAATGAGTCAAATTGAAGCAAAACACATTGTTGGAGTGTCAGAATGCATAGATAGAAGGCAAATAAGCGTTCCATGGCTTTATTTCGCTTAGTTGCTTACTCTTGAGTAGAAATGCATATTCACTCCAGGAATAAGTACCTTTGTCAAATGAGTCAAATTGAAGCAAAACACATTGTTGGAGTGTCAGAATGCATAGATAGAAGGCAAATAAGCGTTCCATGGCTTTATTTCGCTTAGTTGCTTACTCTTGAGTAGAACTGCATATTCACTCCAGGAATACGCACCTTTGTCAAATGAGTCAAATTGAAGCAAAACACATTGTTGGAGTGTCAGAATGCATAGATAGAAGGCAAATAAGCGTTCCATGGCTTTATTTCGCTTAGTTGCTTACTCTTGAGTAGAACTGCATATTCACTCCAGGAATAAGCACATTTGTCAAATGAGTCAAATTGAAGCAAAACACATTGTTGGAGTGTCAGAATGCATAGATAGAAGGCAAATAAGGGTTCCATGGCTTTATTTCGCTTAGTTGCTTACTCTTGAGTAGAACTGCATATTCACTCCAGGAATAAGCACATTTGTCAAATGAGTCAAATTGAAGCAAAACACATTGTTGGAGTGTCAGAATGCATAGATAGAAGGCAAATAAGCGTTCCATGGCTTTATTTCGCTTAGTTGCTTACTCTTGAGTAGAACTGCATAATCACTCCAGGAATACGCACCTTTGTCAAATGAGTCAAATTGAAGCAAAACACATTGTTGGAGTGTCAGAATGCATAGATAGAAGGCAAATAAGCGTTCCATGGCTTTATTTCGCTTAGTTGCTTACTCTTGAGTAGAAATGCATATTCACTCCAGGAATAAGTACCTTTGTCAAATGAGTCAAATTGAAGCAAAACACATTGTTGGAGTGTCAGAATGCATAGATAGAAGGCAAATAAGCGTTCCATGGCTTTATTTCGCTTAGTTGCTTACTCTTGAGTAGAACTGCATATTCACTCCAGGAATACGCACCTTTGTCAAATGAGTCAAATTGAAGCAAAACACATTGTTGGAGTGTCAGAATGCATAGATAGATAGAAGGCAAATAAGCGTTCCATGGCTTTATTTCGCTTAGTTGCTTACTCTTGAGTAGAACTGCATATTCACTCCAGGAATAAGCACATTTGTCAAATGAGTCAAATTGAAGCAAAACACATTGTTGGAGTGTCAGAATGCATAGATAGAAGGCAAATAAGGGTTCCATGGCTTTATTTCGCTTAGTTGCTTACTCTTGAGTAGAACTGCATATTCACTCCAGGAATAAGCACATTTGTCAAATGAGTCAAATTGAAGCAAAACACATTGTTGGAGTGTCAGAATGCATAGATAGAAGGCAAATAAGCGTTCCATGGCTTTATTTCGCTTAGTTGCTTACTCTTGAGTAGAAATGCATATTCACTCCAGGAATAAGTACCTTTGTCAAATGAGTCAAATTGAAGCAAAACACATTGTTGGAGTGTCAGAATGCATAGATAGAAGGCAAATAAGCGTTCCATGGCTTTATTTCGCTTAGTTGCTTACTCTTGAGTAGAACTGCATATTCACTCCAGGAATACGCACCTTTGTCAAATGAGTCAAATTGAAGCAAAACACATTGTTAGAGTGTCAGAATGCATAGATAGAAGGCGAATAAGCGTTCCATGGCTTTATTTCGCTTAGTTGCTTACTCTTGAGTAGAACTGCATATTCACTCCAGGAATAAGCACATTTGTCAAATGAGTCAAATTGAAGCAAAACACATTGTTGGAGTGTCAGAATGCATAGATAGAAGGCAAATAAGGGTTCCATGGCTTTATTTCGCTTAGTTGCTTACTCTTGAGTAGAACTGCATATTCAATCCAGGAATAAACACATTTGTCAAATGAGTCAAATTGAAGCAAAACACATTGTTGGAGTGTCAGGATGCATAGATAGAAGGCAAATAAGCGTTCCATGGCTTTATTTCGCTTAGTTGCTTACTCTTGAGTAGAAATGCTTATTCACTCCAGGAATACGCACCTTTGTCAAATGAGTCAAATTGAAGCAAAACACATTGTTGGAGTGTCAGAATGCATAGATAGAAGGCAAATAAGCGTTCCATGGCTTTATTTCGCTTAGTTGCTTACTCTTCAGTAGAACTGCATATTCACTCCAGGAATACGCATCTTTGTCAAATGAGTCAAATTGAAGCAAAACACATTGTTGGAGTGTCAGAATGCATAGATAGAAGGCAAATAAGCGTTCCATGGCTTTATTTCGCTTAGTTGCTTACTCTTGAGTAGAAATGCATATTCACTCCAGGAATAAGTACCTTTGTCAAATGAGTCAAATTGAAGCAAAACACATTGTTGGAGTGTCAGAATGCATAGATAGAAGGCAAATAAGCGTTCCATGGCTTTATTTCGCTTAGTTGCTTACTCTTGAGTAGAACTGCATATTCACTCCAGGAATACGCACCTTTGTCAAATGAGTCAAATTGAAGCAAAACACATTGTTGGAGTGTCAGAATGCATAGATAGAAGGCAAATAAGCGTTCCATGGCTTTATTTCGCTTAGTTGCTTACTCTTGAGTAGAACTGCATATTCACTCCAGGAATAAGCACATTTGTCAAATGAGTCAAATTGAAGCAAAACACATTGTTGGAGTGTCAGAATGCATAGATAGAAGGCAAATAAGGGTTCCATGGCTTTATTTCGCTTAGTTGCTTACTCTTGAGTAGAACTGCATATTCACTCCAGGAATAAGCACATTTGTCAAATGAGTCAAATTGAAGCAAAACACATTGTTGGAGTGTCAGAATGCATAGATAGAAGGCAAATAAGCGTTCCATGGCTTTATTTCGCTTAGTTGCTTACTCTTGAGTAGAACTGCATATTCACTCCAGGAATAAGCACATTTGTCAAATGAGTCAAATTGAAGCAAAACACATTGTTGGAGTGTCAGAATGCATAGATAGAAGGCATATAAGCGTTCCATGGCTTTATTTCGCTTAGTTGCTTACTCTTGAGTAGAACTGCATATTCAATCCAGGAATAAGCACATTTGTCAAATGAGTCAAATTGAAGCAAAACACATTGTTGGAGTGTCAGGATGCATAGATAGAAGGCAAATAAGCGTTCCATGGCTTTATTTCGCTTAGTTGCTTACTCTTGAGTAGAAATGCTTATTCACTCCAGGAATACGCACCTTTGTCAAATGAGTCAAATTGAAGCAAAACACATTGTTGGAGTGTCAGAATGCATAGATAGAAGGCAAATAAGCGTTCCATGGCTTTATTTCGCTTAGTTGCTTACTCTTGAGTAGAACTGCATATTCACTCCAGGAATACGCACCTTTGTCAAATGAGTCAAATTGAAGCAAAACACATTGTTGGAGTGTCAGAATGCATAGATAGAAGGCAAATAAGCGTTCCATGGCTTTATTTCGCTTAGTTGCTTACTCTTGAGTAGAAATGCATATTCACTCCAGGAATAAGTACCTTTGTCAAATGAGTCAAATTGAAGCAAAACACATTGTTGGAGTGTCAGAATGCATAGATAGAAGGCAAATAAGCGTTCCATGGCTTTATTTCGCTTAGTTGCTTACTCTTGAGTAGAACTGCATATTCACTCCAGGAATACGCACCTTTGTCAAATGAGTCAAATTGAAGCAAAACACATTGTTGGAGTGTCAGAATGCATAGATAGAAGGCAAATAAGCGTTCCATGGCTTTATTTCGCTTAGTTGCTTACTCTTGAGTAGAACTGCATATTCACTCCAGGAATAAGCACATTTGTCAAATGAGTCAAATTGAAGCAATACACATTGTTGGAGTGTCAGAATGCATAGATAGAAGGCAAATAAGCGTTCCATGGCTTTATTTCGCTTAGTTGCTTACTCTTGAGTAGAAATGCATATTCACTCCAGGAATAAGTAACTTTGTCAAATGAGTCAAATTGAAGCAAAACACATTGTTGGAGTGTCAGAATGCATAGATAGAAGGCAAATAAGCGTTCCATGGCTTTATTTCGCTTAGTTGCTTACTCTTGAGTAGAACTGCATATTCACTCCAGGAATACGCACCTTTGTCAAATGAGTCAAATTGAAGCAAAACACATTGTTGGAGTGTCAGAATGCATAGATAGAAGGCAAATAAGCGTTCCATGGCTTTATTTCGCTTAGTTGCTTACTCTTGAGTAGAACTGCATATTCACTCCAGGAATAAGCACATTTGTCAAATGAGTCAAATTGAAGCAAAACACATTGTTGGAGTGTCAGAATGCATAGATAGAAGGCAAATAAGGGTTCCATGGCTTTATTTCGCTTAGTTGCTTACTCTTGAGTAGAACTGCATATTCACTCCAGGAATAAGCACCTTTGTCAAATGAGTCAAATTGAAGCAAAACACATTGTTGGAGTGTCAGAATGCATAGATAGAAGGCAAAGAAGCGTTCCATGGCTTTATTTCGCTTAGTTGCTTACTCTTGAGTAGAAATGCATATTCACTCCAGGAATAAGTACCTTTGTCAAATGAGTCAAATTGAAGCAAAACACATTGTTGGAGTGTCAGAATGCATAGATAGAAGGCAAATAAGCGTTCCATGGCTTTATTTCGCTTAGTTGCTTACTCTTGAGTAGAACTGCATATTCACTCCAGGAATACGCACCTTTGTCAAATGAGTCAAATTGAAGCAAAACACATTGTTAGAGTGTCAGAATGCATAGATAGAAGGCGAATAAGCGTTCCATGGCTTTATTTCGCTTAGTTGCTTACTCTTGAGTAGAACTGCATATTCACTCCAGGAATAAGCACCTTTGTCAAATGAGTCAAATTGAAGCAAAACACATTGTTGGAGTGTCAGAATGCATAGATAGAGGGCAAATAAGCGTTCCATGGCTTTATTTCGCTTAGTTGCTTACTCTTGAGTAGAACTGCATATTCACTCCAGGAATAAGCACATTTCTCAAATGAGTCAAATTGAAGCAAAACACATTGTTGGAGTGTCAGAATGCATAGATAGAAGGCAAATAAGCATTCCATGGCTTTATTTCGCTTAGTTGCTTACTCTTGAGTAGAACTGCATATTCACTCCAGGAATACGCACCTTTGTCAAATGAGTCAAATTGAAGCAATACACATTGTTGGAGTGTCAGAATGCATAGATAGAAGGCAAATAAGCGTTCCATGGCTTTATTTCGCTTAGTTGCTTACTCTTGAGTAGAAATGCATATTCACTCCAGGAATAAGTAACTTTGTCAAATGAGTCAAATTGAAGCAAAACACATTGTTGGAGTGTCAGAATGCATAGATAGAAGGCAAATAAGCGTTCCATGGCTTTATTTCGCTTAGTTGCTTACTCTTGAGTAGAACTGCATATTCACTCCAGGAATAAGCACATTTGTCAAATGAGTCAAATTTAAGCAAAACACATTGTTGGAGTGTCAGAATGCATAGATAGAGGGCAAATAAGCGTTCCATGGCTTTATTTCGCTTAGTTGCTTACTCATGAGTAGAACTGCATATTCACTCCAGGAATAAGCACATTTGTCAAATGAGTCAAATTGAAGCAGAACACATTGTTGGAGTGTCAGAATGCATAGATAGAAGGCAAATAAGCGTTCCATGGCTTTATTTCGCTTAGTTGCTTACTCTTGAGTAGAACTGCATATTCACTCCAGGAATACGCACCTTTGTCAAATGAGTCAAATTGAAGCAAAACACATTGTTGGAGTGTCAGAATGCATAGATAGAAGGCAAATAAGCGTTCCATGGCTTTATTTCGCTTAGTTGCTTACTCTTGAGTAGAACTGCATATTCACTCCAGGAATAAGCACCTTTGTCAAATGAGTCAAATTGAAGCAAAACACATTGTTGGAGTGTCAGAATGCATAGATAGAGGGCAAATAAGCGTTCCATGGCTTTATTTCGCTTAGTTGCTTACTCTTGAGTAGAACTGCATATTCACTCCAGGAATAAGCACATTTCTCAAATGAGTCAAATTGAAGCAAAACACATTGTTGGAGTGTCAGAATGCATAGATAGAAGGCAAATAAGCATTCCATGGCTTTATTTCGCTTAGTTGCTTACTCTTGAGTAGAACTGCATATTCACTCCAGGAATACGCACCTTTGTCAAATGAGTCAAATTGAAGCAATACACATTGTTGGAGTGTCAGAATGCATAGATAGAAGGCAAATAAGCGTTCCATGGCTTTATTTCGCTTAGTTGCTTACTCTTGAGTAGAAATGCATATTCACTCCAGGAATAAGTAACTTTGTCAAATGAGTCAAATTGAAGCAAAACACATTGTTGGAGTGTCAGAATGCATAGATAGAAGGCAAATAAGCGTTCCATGGCTTTATTTCGCTTAGTTGCTTACTCTTGAGTAGAACTGCATATTCACTCCAGGAATACGCACCTTTGTCAAATGAGTCAAATTGAAGCAAAACACATTGTTGGAGTGTCAGAATGCATAGATAGAAGGCAAATAAGCGTTCCATGGCTTTATTTCGCTTAGTTGCTTACTCTTGAGTAGAACTGCATATTCACTCCAGGAATAAGCACATTTGTCAAATGAGTCAAATTGAAGCAAAACACATTGTTGGAGTGTCAGAATGCATAGATAGAAGGCAAATAAGCGTTCCATGGCTTTATTTCGCTTAGTTGCTTACTCTTGAGTAGAACTGCATATTCACTCCAGGAATACGCACCTTTGTCAAATGAGTCAAATTGAAGCAAAACACATTGTTGGAGTGTCAGAATGCATAGATAGAAGGCAAATAAGCGTTCCATGGCTTTATTTCGCTTAGTTGCTTACTCTTGAGTAGAACTGCATATTCACTCCAGGAATAAGCACATTTGTCAAATGAGTCAAATTGAAGCAAAACACATTGTTGGAGTGTCAGAATGCATAGATAGAAGGCAAATAAGGGTTCCATGGCTTTATTTCGCTTAGTTGCTTACTCTTGAGTAGAACTGCATATTCACTCCAGGAATAAGCACATTTGTCAAATGAGTCAAATTGAAGCAAAACACATTGTTGGAGTGTCAGAATGCATAGATAGAAGGCAAATAAGCGTTCCATGGCTTTATTTCGCTTAGTTGCTTACTCTTGAGTAGAACTGCATATTCACTCCAGGAATACGCACCTTTGTCAAATGAGTCAAATTGAAGCAAAACACATTGTTGGAGTGTCAGAATGCATAGATAGAAGGCAGATAAGCGTTCCATGGCTTTATTTCGCTTAGTTGCTTACTCTTGAGTAGAAATGCATATTCACTCCAGGAATAAGTACCTTTGTCAAATGAGTCAAATTGAAGCAAAACACATTGTTGGAGTGTCAGAATGCATAGATAGAAGGCAAATAAGCGTTCCATGGCTTTATTTCGCTTAGTTGCTTACTCTTGAGTAGAACTGCATATTCACTCCAGGAATACGCACCTTTGTCAAATGAGTCAAATTGAAGCAAAACACATTGTTGGAGTGTCAGAATGCATAGATAGATAGAAGGCAAATAAGCGTTCCATGGCTTTATTTCGCTTAGTTGCTTACTCTTGAGTAGAACTGCATATTCACTCCAGGAATAAGCACATTTGTCAAATGAGTCAAATTGAAGCAAAACACATTGTTGGAGTGTCAGAATGCATAGATAGAAGGCAAATAAGCGTTCCATGGCTTTATTTCGCTTAGTTGCTTACTCTTGAGTAGAACTGCATATTCACTCCAGGAATAAGCACATTTGTCAAATGAGTCAAATTGAAGCAAAACACATTGTTGGAGTGTCAGAATGCATAGATAGAAGGCAAATAAGCGTTCCATGGCTTTATTTCGCTTAGTTGCTTACTCTTGAGTAGAAATGCATATTCACTCCAGGAATAAGTACCTTTGTCAAATGAGTCAAATTGAAGCAAAACACATTGTTGGAGTGTCAGAATGCATAGATAGAAGGCAAATAAGCGTTCCATGGCTTTATTTCGCTTAGTTGCTTACTCTTGAGTAGAACTGCATATTCACTCCAGGAATACGCACCTTTGTCAAATGAGTCAAATTGAAGCAAAACACATTGTTAGAGTGTCAGAATGCATAGATAGAAGGCGAATAAGCGTTCCATGGCTTTATTTCGCTTAGTTGCTTACTCTTGAGTAGAACTGCATATTCACTCCAGGAATAAGCACATTTGTCAAATGAGTCAAATTGAAGCAAAACACATTGTTGGAGTGTCAGAATGCATAGATAGAAGGCAAATAAGGGTTCCATGGCTTTATTTCGCTTAGTTGCTTACTCTTGAGTAGAACTGCATATTCAATCCAGGAATAAACACATTTGTCAAATGAGTCAAATTGAAGCAAAACACATTGTTGGAGTGTCAGGATGCATAGATAGAAGGCAAATAAGCGTTCCATGGCTTTATTTCGCTTAGTTGCTTACTCTTGAGTAGAAATGCTTATTCACTCCAGGAATACGCACCTTTGTCAAATGAGTCAAATTGAAGCAAAACACATTGTTGGAGTGTCAGAATGCATAGATAGAAGGCAAATAAGCGTTCCATGGCTTTATTTCGCTTAGTTGCTTACTCTTCAGTAGAACTGCATATTCACTCCAGGAATACGCATCTTTGTCAAATGAGTCAAATTGAAGCAAAACACATTGTTGGAGTGTCAGAATGCATAGATAGAAGGCAAATAAGCGTTCCATGGCTTTATTTCGCTTAGTTGCTTACTCTTGAGTAGAAATGCATATTCACTCCAGGAATAAGTACCTTTGTCAAATGAGTCAAATTGAAGCAAAACACATTGTTGGAGTGTCAGAATGCATAGATAGAAGGCAAATAAGCGTTCCATGGCTTTATTTCGCTTAGTTGCTTACTCTTGAGTAGAACTGCATATTCACTCCAGGAATACGCACCTTTGTCAAATGAGTCAAATTGAAGCAAAACACATTGTTGGAGTGTCAGAATGCATAGATAGAAGGCAAATAAGCGTTCCATGGCTTTATTTCGCTTAGTTGCTTACTCTTGAGTAGAACTGCATATTCACTCCAGGAATAAGCACATTTGTCAAATGAGTCAAATTGAAGCAAAACACATTGTTGGAGTGTCAGAATGCATAGATAGAAGGCAAATAAGGGTTCCATGGCTTTATTTCGCTTAGTTGCTTACTCTTGAGTAGAACTGCATATTCACTCCAGGAATAAGCACATTTGTCAAATGAGTCAAATTGAAGCAAAACACATTGTTGGAGTGTCAGAATGCATAGATAGAAGGCAAATAAGCGTTCCATGGCTTTATTTCGCTTAGTTGCTTACTCTTGAGTAGAACTGCATATTCACTCCAGGAATAAGCACATTTGTCAAATGAGTCAAATTGAAGCAAAACACATTGTTGGAGTGTCAGAATGCATAGATAGAAGGCATATAAGCGTTCCATGGCTTTATTTCGCTTAGTTGCTTACTCTTGAGTAGAACTGCATATTCAATCCAGGAATAAGCACATTTGTCAAATGAGTCAAATTGAAGCAAAACACATTGTTGGAGTGTCAGGATGCATAGATAGAAGGCAAATAAGCGTTCCATGGCTTTATTTCGCTTAGTTGCTTACTCTTGAGTAGAAATGCTTATTCACTCCAGGAATACGCACCTTTGTCAAATGAGTCAAATTGAAGCAAAACACATTGTTGGAGTGTCAGAATGCATAGATAGAAGGCAAATAAGCGTTCCATGGCTTTATTTCGCTTAGTTGCTTACTCTTGAGTAGAACTGCATATTCACTCCAGGAATACGCACCTTTGTCAAATGAGTCAAATTGAAGCAAAACACATTGTTGGAGTGTCAGAATGCATAGATAGAAGGCAAATAAGCGTTCCATGGCTTTATTTCGCTTAGTTGCTTACTCTTGAGTAGAAATGCATATTCACTCCAGGAATAAGTACCTTTGTCAAATGAGTCAAATTGAAGCAAAACACATTGTTGGAGTGTCAGAATGCATAGATAGAAGGCAAATAAGCGTTCCATGGCTTTATTTCGCTTAGTTGCTTACTCTTGAGTAGAACTGCATATTCACTCCAGGAATACGCACCTTTGTCAAATGAGTCAAATTGAAGCAAAACACATTGTTGGAGTGTCAGAATGCATAGATAGAAGGCAAATAAGCGTTCCATGGCTTTATTTCGCTTAGTTGCTTACTCTTGAGTAGAACTGCATATTCACTCCAGGAATAAGCACATTTGTCAAATGAGTCAAATTGAAGCAAAACACATTGTTGGAGTGTCAGAATGCATAGATAGAAGGCAAATAAGGGTTCCATGGCTTTATTTCGCTTAGTTGCTTACTCTTGAGTAGAAATGCATATTCACTCCAGGAATAAGTACCTTTGTCAAATGAGTCAAATTGAAGCAAAACACATTGTTGGAGTGTCAGAATGCATAGATAGAAGGCAAATAAGCGTTCCATGGCTTTATTTCGCTTAGTTGCTTACTCTTGAGTAGAACTGCATATTCACTCCAGGAATAAGCACATTTGTCAAATGAGTCAAATTGAAGCAAAACACATTGTTGGAGTGTCAGAATGCATAGATAGAAGGCAAATAAGGGTTCCATGGCTTTATTTCGCTTAGTTGCTTACTCTTGAGTAGAAATGCATATTCACTCCAGGAATAAGTACCTTTGTCAAATGAGTCAAATTGAAGCAAAACACATTGTTGGAGTGTCAGAATGCATAGATAGAAGGCAAATAAGCGTTCCATGGCTTTATTTCGCTTAGTTGCTTACTCTTGAGTAGAACTGCATATTCACTCCAGGAATACGCACCTTTGTCAAATGAGTCAAATTGAAGCAAAACACATTGTTAGAGTGTCAGAATGCATAGATAGAAGGCGAATAAGCGTTCCATGGCTTTATTTCGCTTAGTTGCTTACTCTTGAGTAGAACTGCATATTCACTCCAGGAATAAGCACCTTTGTCAAATGAGTCAAATTGAAGCAAAACACATTGTTGGAGTGTCAGAATGCATAGATAGAGGGCAAATAAGCGTTCCATGGCTTTATTTCGCTTAGTTGCTTACTCTTGAGTAGAACTGCATATTCACTCCAGGAATAAGCACATTTCTCAAATGAGTCAAATTGAAGCAAAACACATTGTTGGAGTGTCAGAATGCATAGATAGAAGGCAAATAAGCATTCCATGGCTTTATTTCGCTTAGTTGCTTACTCTTGAGTAGAACTGCATATTCACTCCAGGAATACGCACCTTTGTCAAATGAGTCAAATTGAAGCAATACACATTGTTGGAGTGTCAGAATGCATAGATAGAAGGCAAATAAGCGTTCCATGGCTTTATTTCGCTTAGTTGCTTACTCTTGAGTAGAAATGCATATTCACTCCAGGAATAAGTAACTTTGTCAAATGAGTCAAATTGAAGCAAAACACATTGTTGGAGTGTCAGAATGCATAGATAGAAGGCAAATAAGCGTTCCATGGCTTTATTTCGCTTAGTTGCTTACTCTTGAGTAGAACTGCATATTCACTCCAGGAATACGCACCTTTGTCAAATGAGTCAAATTGAAGCAAAACACATTGTTGGAGTGTCAGAATGCATAGATAGAAGGCAAATAAGCGTTCCATGGCTTTATTTCGCTTAGTTGCTTACTCTTGAGTAGAACTGCATATTCACTCCAGGAATAAGCACATTTGTCAAATGAGTCAAATTGAAGCAAAACACATTGTTGGAGTGTCAGAATGCATAGATAGAAGGCAAATAAGGGTTCCATGGCTTTATTTCGCTTAGTTGCTTACTCTTGAGTAGAACTGCATATTCACTCCAGGAATAAGCACCTTTGTCAAATGAGTCAAATTGAAGCAAAACACATTGTTGGAGTGTCAGAATGCATAGATAGAAGGCAAAGAAGCGTTCCATGGCTTTATTTCGCTTAGTTGCTTACTCTTGAGTAGAAATGCATATTCACTCCAGGAATAAGTACCTTTGTCAAATGAGTCAAATTGAAGCAAAACACATTGTTGGAGTGTCAGAATGCATAGATAGAAGGCAAATAAGCGTTCCATGGCTTTATTTCGCTTAGTTGCTTACTCTTGAGTAGAACTGCATATTCACTCCAGGAATACGCACCTTTGTCAAATGAGTCAAATTGAAGCAAAACACATTGTTAGAGTGTCAGAATGCATAGATAGAAGGCGAATAAGCGTTCCATGGCTTTATTTCGCTTAGTTGCTTACTCTTGAGTAGAACTGCATATTCACTCCAGGAATAAGCACCTTTGTCAAATGAGTCAAATTGAAGCAAAACACATTGTTGGAGTGTCAGAATGCATAGATAGAGGGCAAATAAGCGTTCCATGGCTTTATTTCGCTTAGTTGCTTACTCTTGAGTAGAACTGCATATTCACTCCAGGAATAAGCACATTTCTCAAATGAGTCAAATTGAAGCAAAACACATTGTTGGAGTGTCAGAATGCATAGATAGAAGGCAAATAAGCATTCCATGGCTTTATTTCGCTTAGTTGCTTACTCTTGAGTAGAACTGCATATTCACTCCAGGAATACGCACCTTTGTCAAATGAGTCAAATTGAAGCAATACACATTGTTGGAGTGTCAGAATGCATAGATAGAAGGCAAATAAGCGTTCCATGGCTTTATTTCGCTTAGTTGCTTACTCTTGAGTAGAAATGCATATTCACTCCAGGAATAAGTAACTTTGTCAAATGAGTCAAATTGAAGCAAAACACATTGTTGGAGTGTCAGAATGCATAGATAGAAGGCAAATAAGCGTTCCATGGCTTTATTTCGCTTAGTTGCTTACTCTTGAGTAGAACTGCATATTCACTCCAGGAATAAGCACATTTGTCAAATGAGTCAAATTTAAGCAAAACACATTGTTGGAGTGTCAGAATGCATAGATAGAGGGCAAATAAGCGTTCCATGGCTTTATTTCGCTTAGTTGCTTACTCATGAGTAGAACTGCATATTCACTCCAGGAATAAGCACATTTGTCAAATGAGTCAAATTGAAGCAGAACACATTGTTGGAGTGTCAGAATGCATAGATAGAAGGCAAATAAGCGTTCCATGGCTTTATTTCGCTTAGTTGCTTACTCTTGAGTAGAACTGCATATTCACTCCAGGAATACGCACCTTTGTCAAATGAGTCAAATTGAAGCAAAACACATTGTTGGAGTGTCAGAATGCATAGATAGAAGGCAAATAAGCGTTCCATGGCTTTATTTCGCTTAGTTGCTTACTCTTGAGTAGAACTGCATATTCACTCCAGGAATAAGCACCTTTGTCAAATGAGTCAAATTGAAGCAAAACACATTGTTGGAGTGTCAGAATGCATAGATAGAGGGCAAATAAGCGTTCCATGGCTTTATTTCGCTTAGTTGCTTACTCTTGAGTAGAACTGCATATTCACTCCAGGAATAAGCACATTTCTCAAATGAGTCAAATTGAAGCAAAACACATTGTTGGAGTGTCAGAATGCATAGATAGAAGGCAAATAAGCATTCCATGGCTTTATTTCGCTTAGTTGCTTACTCTTGAGTAGAACTGCATATTCACTCCAGGAATACGCACCTTTGTCAAATGAGTCAAATTGAAGCAATACACATTGTTGGAGTGTCAGAATGCATAGATAGAAGGCAAATAAGCGTTCCATGGCTTTATTTCGCTTAGTTGCTTACTCTTGAGTAGAAATGCATATTCACTCCAGGAATAAGTAACTTTGTCAAATGAGTCAAATTGAAGCAAAACACATTGTTGGAGTGTCAGAATGCATAGATAGAAGGCAAATAAGCGTTCCATGGCTTTATTTCGCTTAGTTGCTTACTCTTGAGTAGAACTGCATATTCACTCCAGGAATACGCACCTTTGTCAAATGAGTCAAATTGAAGCAAAACACATTGTTGGAGTGTCAGAATGCATAGATAGAAGGCAAATAAGCGTTCCATGGCTTTATTTCGCTTAGTTGCTTACTCTTGAGTAGAACTGCATATTCACTCCAGGAATAAGCACATTTGTCAAATGAGTCAAATTGAAGCAAAACACATTGTTG
This sequence comes from Zootoca vivipara, assembly GCF_965207765.1. Lineage (NCBI taxonomy): Eukaryota > Metazoa > Chordata > Lepidosauria > Squamata > Lacertidae > Zootoca > Zootoca vivipara. The sequence continues at coordinate 15,153 of NW_028291083.1, read as the reverse complement.
GAGTGTCAGAATGCATAGATAGAAGGCAAATAAGGGTTCCATGGCTTTATTTCGCTTAGTTGCTTACTCTTGAGTAGAACTGCATATTCACTCCAGGAATAAGCACCTTTGTCAAATGAGTCAAATTGAAGCAAAACACATTGTTGGAGTGTCAGAATGCATAGATAGAAGGCAAAGAAGCGTTCCATGGCTTTATTTCGCTTAGTTGCTTACTCTTGAGTAGAAATGCATATTCACTCCAGGAATAAGTACCTTTGTCAAATGAGTCAAATTGAAGCAAAACACATTGTTGGAGTGTCAGAATGCATAGATAGAAGGCAAATAAGCGTTCCATGGCTTTATTTCGCTTAGTTGCTTACTCTTGAGTAGAACTGCATATTCACTCCAGGAATACGCACCTTTGTCAAATGAGTCAAATTGAAGCAAAACACATTGTTAGAGTGTCAGAATGCATAGATAGAAGGCGAATAAGCGTTCCATGGCTTTATTTCGCTTAGTTGCTTACTCTTGAGTAGAACTGCATATTCACTCCAGGAATAAGCACCTTTGTCAAATGAGTCAAATTGAAGCAAAACACATTGTTGGAGTGTCAGAATGCATAGATAGAGGGCAAATAAGCGTTCCATGGCTTTATTTCGCTTAGTTGCTTACTCTTGAGTAGAACTGCATATTCACTCCAGGAATAAGCACATTTCTCAAATGAGTCAAATTGAAGCAAAACACATTGTTGGAGTGTCAGAATGCATAGATAGAAGGCAAATAAGCATTCCATGGCTTTATTTCGCTTAGTTGCTTACTCTTGAGTAGAACTGCATATTCACTCCAGGAATACGCACCTTTGTCAAATGAGTCAAATTGAAGCAATACACATTGTTGGAGTGTCAGAATGCATAGATAGAAGGCAAATAAGCGTTCCATGGCTTTATTTCGCTTAGTTGCTTACTCTTGAGTAGAAATGCATATTCACTCCAGGAATAAGTAACTTTGTCAAATGAGTCAAATTGAAGCAAAACACATTGTTGGAGTGTCAGAATGCATAGATAGAAGGCAAATAAGCGTTCCATGGCTTTATTTCGCTTAGTTGCTTACTCTTGAGTAGAACTGCATATTCACTCCAGGAATAAGCACATTTGTCAAATGAGTCAAATTTAAGCAAAACACATTGTTGGAGTGTCAGAATGCATAGATAGAGGGCAAATAAGCGTTCCATGGCTTTATTTCGCTTAGTTGCTTACTCATGAGTAGAACTGCATATTCACTCCAGGAATAAGCACATTTGTCAAATGAGTCAAATTGAAGCAGAACACATTGTTGGAGTGTCAGAATGCATAGATAGAAGGCAAATAAGCGTTCCATGGCTTTATTTCGCTTAGTTGCTTACTCTTGAGTAGAACTGCATATTCACTCCAGGAATACGCACCTTTGTCAAATGAGTCAAATTGAAGCAAAACACATTGTTGGAGTGTCAGAATGCATAGATAGAAGGCAAATAAGCGTTCCATGGCTTTATTTCGCTTAGTTGCTTACTCTTGAGTAGAACTGCATATTCACTCCAGGAATACGCACCTTTGTCAAATGAGTCAAATTGAAGCAAAACACATTGTTGGAGTGTCAGAATGCATAGATAGAAGGCAAATAAGCGTTCCATGGCTTTATTTCGCTTAGTTGCTTACTCTTGAGTAGAACTGCATCTTCACTCCAGGAATAAGCACATTTGTCAAATGAGTCAAATTGAAGCAAAACACATTGTTGGAGTGTCAGAATGCATAGATAGAAGGCAAATAAGCGTTCCATGGCTTTATTTCGCTTAGTTGCTTACTCTTGAGTAGAACTGCATATTCACTCCAGGAATACGCACCTTTGTCAAATGAGTCAAATTGAAGCAAAACACATTGTTGGAGTGTCAGAATGCATAGATAGAAGGCAAATAAGCGTTCCATGGCTTTATTTCGCTTAGTTGCTTACTCTTGAGTAGAACTGCATATTCACTCCAGGAATACGCACCTTTGTCAAATGAGTCAAATTGAAGCAAAACACATTGTTGGAGTGTCAGAATGCATAGATAGAAGGCAAATAAGCGTTCCATGGCTTTATTTCGCTTAGTTGCTTACTCTTGAGTAGAACTGCATATTCACTCCAGGAATAAGTACCTTTGTCAAATGAGTCAAATTGAAGCAAAACACATTGTTGGAGTGTCAGAATGCATAGATAGAAGGCAAATAAGCGTTCCATGGCTTTATTTCGCTTAGTTGCTTACTCTTGAGTAGAACTGCATATTCACTCCAGGAATACGCACCTTTGTCAAATGAGTCAAATTGAAGCAAAACACATTGTTGGAGTGTCAGAATGCATAGATAGAAGGCAAATAAGCGTTCCATGGCTTTATTTCGCTTAGTTGCTTACTCTTGAGTAGAACTGCATATTCACTCCAGGAATAAGCACCTTTGTCAAATGAGTCAAATTGAAGCAAAACACATTGTTGGAGTGTCAGAATGCATAGATAGAGGGCAAATAAGCGTTCCATGGCTTTATTTCGCTTAGTTGCTTACTCTTGAGTAGAACTGCATATTCACTCCAGGAATAAGCACATTTGTCAAATGAGTCAAATTGAAGCAAAACACATTGTTGGAGTGTCAGAATGCATAGATAGAAGGCAAATAAGCGTTCCATGGCTTTATTTCGCTTAGTTGCTTACTCTTGAGTAGAAATGCATATTCACTCCAGGAATAAGTAACTTTGTCAAATGAGTCAAATTGAAGCAAAACACATTGTTGGAGTGTCAGAATGCATAGATAGAAGGCAAATAAGCGTTCCATGGCTTTATTTCGCTTAGTTGCTTACTCTTGAGTAGAACTGCATATTCACTCCAGGAATAAGCACATTTGTCAAATGAGTCAAATTGAAGCAAAACACATTGTTGGAGTGTCAGAATGCATAGATAGAGGGCAAATAAGCGTTCCATGGCTTTATTTCGCTTAGTTGCTTACTCATGAGTAGAACTGCATATTCACTCCAGGAATAAGCACATTTGTCAAATGAGTCAAATTGAAGCAGAACACATTGTTGGAGTGTCAGAATGCATAGATAGAAGGCAAATAAGCGTTCCATGGCTTTATTTCGCTTAGTTGCTTACTCTTGAGTAGAACTGCATATTCACTCCAGGAATAAGCACATTTGTCAAATGAGTCAAATTGAAGCAAAACACATTGTTGGAGTGTCAGAATGCATAGATAGAAGGCAAATAAGCGTTCCATGGCTTTATTTCGCTTAGTTGCTTACTCTTGAGTAGAACTGCATATTCACTCCAGGAATAAGCACATTTGTCAAATGAGTCAAATTGAAGCAAAACACATTGTTGGAGTGTCAGAATGCATAGATAGAAGGCATATAAGCGTTCCATGGCTTTATTTCGCTTAGTTGCTTACTCTTGAGTAGAACTGCATATTCACTCCAGGAATAAGCACATTTGTCAAATGAGTCAAATTGAAGCAAAACACATTGTTGGAGTGTCAGAATGCATAGATAGAAGGCAAATAAGCGTTCCATGGCTTTATTTCGCTTAGTTGCTTACTCTTGAGTAGAAATGCATATTCACTCCAGGAATACGCACCTTTGTCAAATGAGTCAAATTGAAGCAAAACACATTGTTGGAGTGTCAGAATGCATAGATAGAAGGCAAATAAGCGTTCCATGGCTTTATTTCGCTTAGTTGCTTACTCTTGAGTAGAACTGCATATTCACTCCAGGAATACGCACCTTTGTCAAATGAGTCAAATTGAAGCAAAACACATTGTTGGAGTGTCAGAATGCATAGATAGAAGGCAAATAAGCGTTCCATGGCTTTATTTCGCTTAGTTGCTTACTCTTGAGTAGAACTGCATATTCACTCCAGGAATAAGCACATTTGTCAAATGAGTCAAATTGAAGCAAAACACATTGTTGGAGTGTCAGAATGCATAGATAGAAGGCAAATAAGGGTTCCATGGCTTTATTTCGCTTAGTTGCTTACTCTTGAGTAGAACTGCATATTCACTCCAGGAATAAGCACATTTGTCAAATGAGTCAAATTGAAGCAAAACACATTGTTGGAGTGTCAGAATGCATAGATAGAAGGCAAATAAGCGTTCCATGGCTTTATTTCGCTTAGTTGCTTACTCTTGAGTAGAAATGCATATTCACTCCAGGAATAAGTACCTTTGTCAAATGAGTCAAATTGAAGCAAAACACATTGTTGGAGTGTCAGAATGCATAGATAGAAGGCAAATAAGCGTTCCATGGCTTTATTTCGCTTAGTTGCTTACTCTTGAGTAGAACTGCATATTCACTCCAGGAATACGCACCTTTGTCAAATGAGTCAAATTGAAGCAAAACACATTGTTAGAGTGTCAGAATGCATAGATAGAAGGCGAATAAGCGTTCCATGGCTTTATTTCGCTTAGTTGCTTACTCTTGAGTAGAACTGCATATTCACTCCAGGAATAAGCACATTTGTCAAATGAGTCAAATTGAAGCAAAACACATTGTTGGAGTGTCAGAATGCATAGATAGAAGGCATATAAGCGTTCCATGGCTTTATTTCGCTTAGTTGCTTACTCTTGAGTAGAACTGCATATTCAATCCAGGAATAAGCACATTTGTCAAATGAGTCAAATTGAAGCAAAACACATTGTTGGAGTGTCAGAATGCATAGATAGAATGCAAATAAGCGTTCCATGGCTTTATTTCGCTTAGTTGCTTACTCTTGAGTAGAACTGCATATTCACTCCAGGAATAAGTACCTTTGTCAAATGAGTCAAATTGAAGCAAAACAAATTGTTGGAGTGTCAGAATGCATAGATAGAAGGCAAATAAGCGTTCCATGGCTTTATTTCGCTTAGTTGCTTACTCTTGAGTAGAAATGCATATTCACTCCAGGAATAAGTACCTTTGTCAAATGAGTCAAATTGAAGCAAAACACATTGTTGGAGTGTCAGAATGCATAGATAGAAGGCAAATAAGCGTTCCATGGCTTTATTTCGCTTAGTTGCTTACTCTTGAGTAGAACTGCATATTCACTCCAGGAATACGCACCTTTGTCAAATGAGTCAAATTGAAGCAAAACACATTGTTGGAGTGTCAGAATGCATAGATAGAAGGCAAATAAGCGTTCCATGGCTTTATTTCGCTTAGTTGCTTACTCTTGAGTAGAACTGCATCTTCACTCCAGGAATAAGCACCTTTGTAAAATGAGTCAAATTGAAGCAAAACACATTGTTGGAGTGTCAGAATGCATAGATAGAAGGCAAATAAGCGTTCCATGGCTTTATTTCGCTTAGTTGCTTACTCTTGAGTAGAACTGCATCTTCACTCCAGGAATAAGCACCTTTGTCAAATGAGTCAAATTGAAGCAAAACACATTGTTGGAGTGTCAGAATGCATAGATAGAAGGCAAATAAGCGTTCCATGGCTTTATTTCGCTTAGTTGCTTACTCTTGAGTAGAAATGCATATTCACTCCAGGAATAAGTACCTTTGTCAAATGAGTCAAATTGAAGCAAAACACATTGTTGGAGTGTCAGAATGCATAGATAGAAGGCAAATAAGCGTTCCATGGCTTTATTTCGCTTAGTTGCTTACTCTTGAGTAGAACTGCATATTCACTCCAGGAATACGCACCTTTGTCAAATGAGTCAAATTGAAGCAAAACACATTGTTAGAGTGTCAGAATGCATAGATAGAAGGCGAATAAGCGTTCCATGGCTTTATTTCGCTTAGTTGCTTACTCTTGAGTAGAACTGCATATTCACTCCAGGAATAAGCACATTTGTCAAATGAGTCAAATTGAAGCAAAACACATTGTTGGAGTGTCAGAATGCATAGATAGAAGGCATATAAGCGTTCCATGGCTTTATTTCGCTTAGTTGCTTACTCTTGAGTAGAACTGCATATTCAATCCAGGAATAAGCACATTTGTCAAATGAGTCAAATTGAAGCAAAACACATTGTTGGAGTGTCAGAATGCATAGATAGAATGCAAATAAGCGTTCCATGGCTTTATTTCGCTTAGTTGCTTACTCTTGAGTAGAACTGCATATTCACTCCAGGAATAAGTACCTTTGTCAAATGAGTCAAATTGAAGCAAAACAAATTGTTGGAGTGTCAGAATGCATAGATAGAAGGCAAATAAGCGTTCCATGGCTTTATTTCGCTTAGTTGCTTACTCTTGAGTAGAAATGCATATTCACTCCAGGAATAAGTACCTTTGTCAAATGAGTCAAATTGAAGCAAAACACATTGTTGGAGTGTCAGAATGCATAGATAGAAGGCAAATAAGCGTTCCATGGCTTTATTTCGCTTAGTTGCTTACTCTTGAGTAGAACTGCATATTCACTCCAGGAATACGCACCTTTGTCAAATGAGTCAAATTGAAGCAAAACACATTGTTAGAGTGTCAGAATGCATAGATAGAAGGCGAATAAGCGTTCCATGGCTTTATTTCGCTTAGTTGCTTACTCTTGAGTAGAACTGCATATTCACTCCAGGAATAAGCACATTTGTCAAATGAGTCAAATTGAAGCAAAACACATTGTTGGAGTGTCAGAATGCATAGATAGAAGGCATATAAGCGTTCCATGGCTTTATTTCGCTTAGTTGCTTACTCTTGAGTAGAACTGCATATTCAATCCAGGAATAAGCACATTTGTCAAATGAGTCAAATTGAAGCAAAACACATTGTTGGAGTGTCAGAATGCATAGATAGAATGCAAATAAGCGTTCCATGGCTTTATTTCGCTTAGTTGCTTACTCTTGAGTAGAACTGCATATTCACTCCAGGAATACGCACCTTTGTCAAATGAGTCAAATTGAAGCAAAACACATTGTTGGAGTGTCAGAATGCATAGATAGAAGGCAAATAAGCGTTCCATGGCTTTATTTCGCTTAGTTGCTTACTCTTGAGTAGAACTGCATCTTCACTCCAGGAATAAGCACCTTTGTAAAATGAGTCAAATTGAAGCAAAACACATTGTTGGAGTGTCAGAATGCATAGATAGAAGGCAAATAAGCGTTCCATGGCTTTATTTCGCTTAGTTGCTTACTCTTGAGTAGAACTGCATATTCACTCCAGGAATACGCACCTTTGTCAAATGAGTCAAATTGAAGCAAAACACATTGTTGGAGTGTCAGAATGCATAGATAGAAGGCAAATAAGCGTTCCATGGCTTTATTTCGCTTAGTTGCTTACTCTTGAGTAGAACTGCATATTCACTCCAGGAATAAGCACATTTGTCAAATGAGTCAAATTGAAGCAAAACACATTGTTGGAGTGTCAGAATGCATAGATAGAAGGCAAATAAGCGTTCCATGGCTTTATTTCGCTTAGTTGCTTACTCTTGAGTAGAAATGCATATTCACTCCAGGAATAAGTACCTTTGTCAAATGAGTCAAATTGAAGCAAAACACATTGTTGGAGTGTCAGAATGCATAGATAGAAGGCAAATAAGCGTTCCATGGCTTTATTTCGCTTAGTTGCTTACTCTTGAGTAGAACTGCATATTCAATCCAGGAATAAGCACATTTGTCAAATGAGTCAAATTGAAGCAAAACACATTGTTGGAGTGTCAGAATGCATAGATAGAATGCAAATAAGCGTTCCATGGCTTTATTTCGCTTAGTTGCTTACTCTTGAGTAGAAATGCATATTCACTCCAGGAATAAGTACCTTTGTCAAATGAGTCAAATTGAAGCAAAACAAATTGTTGGAGTGTCAGAATGCATAGATAGAAGGCAAATAAGCGTTCCATGGCTTTATTTCGCTTAGTTGCTTACTCTTGAGTAGAAATGCATATTCACTCCAGGAATAAGTACCTTTGTCAAATGAGTCAAATTGAAGCAAAACACATTGTTGGAGTGTCAGAATGCATAGATAGAAGGCAAATAAGCGTTCCATGGCTTTATTTCGCTTAGTTGCTTACTCTTGAGTAGAACTGCATATTCACTCCAGGAATACGCACCTTTGTCAAATGAGTCAAATTGAAGCAAAACACATTGTTGGAGTGTCAGAATGCATAGATAGAAGGCAAATAAGCGTTCCATGGCTTTATTTCGCTTAGTTGCTTACTCTTGAGTAGAACTGCATCTTCACTCCAGGAATAAGCACCTTTGTCAAATGAGTCAAATTGAAGCAAAACACATTGTTGGAGTGTCAGAATGCATAGATAGAAGGCAAATAAGCGTTCCATGGCTTTATTTCGCTTAGTTGCTTACTCTTGAGTAGAACTGCATCTTCACTCCAGGAATAAGCACCTTTGTAAAATGAGTCAAATTGAAGCAAAACACATTGTTGGAGTGTCAGAATGCATAGATAGAAGGCAAATAAGCGTTCCATGGCTTTATTTCGCTTAGTTGCTTACTCTTGAGTAGAAATGCATATTCACTCCAGGAATAAGTACCTTTGTCAAATGAGTCAAATTGAAGCAAAACACATTGTTGGAGTGTCAGAATGCATAGATAGAAGGCAAATAAGCGTTCCATGGCTTTATTTCGCTTAGTTGCTTACTCTTGAGTAGAACTGCATATTCACTCCAGGAATACGCACCTTTGTCAAATGAGTCAAATTGAAGCAAAACACATTGTTAGAGTGTCAGAATGCATAGATAGAAGGCGAATAAGCGTTCCATGGCTTTATTTCGCTTAGTTGCTTACTCTTGAGTAGAACTGCATATTCACTCCAGGAATAAGCACATTTGTCAAATGAGTCAAATTGAAGCAAAACACATTGTTGGAGTGTCAGAATGCATAGATAGAAGGCATATAAGCGTTCCATGGCTTTATTTCGCTTAGTTGCTTACTCTTGAGTAGAACTGCATATTCAATCCAGGAATAAGCACATTTGTCAAATGAGTCAAATTGAAGCAAAACACATTGTTGGAGTGTCAGAATGCATAGATAGAATGCAAATAAGCGTTCCATGGCTTTATTTCGCTTAGTTGCTTACTCTTGAGTAGAACTGCATATTCACTCCAGGAATAAGTACCTTTGTCAAATGAGTCAAATTGAAGCAAAACAAATTGTTGGAGTGTCAGAATGCATAGATAGAAGGCAAATAAGCGTTCCATGGCTTTATTTCGCTTAGTTGCTTACTCTTGAGTAGAAATGCATATTCACTCCAGGAATAAGTACCTTTGTCAAATGAGTCAAATTGAAGCAAAACACATTGTTGGAGTGTCAGAATGCATAGATAGAAGGCAAATAAGCGTTCCATGGCTTTATTTCGCTTAGTTGCTTACTCTTGAGTAGAACTGCATATTCACTCCAGGAATACGCACCTTTGTCAAATGAGTCAAATTGAAGCAAAACACATTGTTGGAGTGTCAGAATGCATAGATAGAAGGCAAATAAGCGTTCCATGGCTTTATTTCGCTTAGTTGCTTACTCTTGAGTAGAACTGCATCTTCACTCCAGGAATAAGCACCTTTGTAAAATGAGTCAAATTGAAGCAAAACACATTGTTGGAGTGTCAGAATGCATAGATAGAAGGCAAATAAGCGTTCCATGGCTTTATTTCGCTTAGTTGCTTACTCTTGAGTAGAACTGCATATTCACTCCAGGAATACGCACCTTTGTCAAATGAGTCAAATTGAAGCAAAACACATTGTTGGAGTGTCAGAATGCATAGATAGAAGGCAAATAAGCGTTCCATGGCTTTATTTCGCTTAGTTGCTTACTCTTGAGTAGAACTGCATATTCACTCCAGGAATAAGCACATTTGTCAAATGAGTCAAATTGAAGCAAAACACATTGTTGGAGTGTCAGAATGCATAGATAGAAGGCAAATAAGCGTTCCATGGCTTTATTTCGCTTAGTTGCTTACTCTTGAGTAGAAATGCATATTCACTCCAGGAATAAGTACCTTTGTCAAATGAGTCAAATTGAAGCAAAACACATTGTTGGAGTGTCAGAATGCATAGATAGAAGGCAAATAAGCGTTCCATGGCTTTATTTCGCTTAGTTGCTTACTCTTGAGTAGAACTGCATATTCACTCCAGGAATACGCACCTTTGTCAAATGAGTCAAATTGAAGCAAAACACATTGTTGGAGTGTCAGAATGCATAGATAGAAGGCAAATAAGCGTTCCATGGCTTTATTTCGCTTAGTTGCTTACTCTTGAGTAGAACTGCATCTTCACTCCAGGAATAAGCACCTTTGTCAAATGAGTCAAATTGAAGCAAAACACATTGTTGGAGTGTCAGAATGCATAGATAGAAGGCAAATAAGCGTTCCATGGCTTTATTTCGCTTAGTTGCTTACTCTTGAGTAGAACTGCATCTTCACTCCAGGAATAAGCACCTTTGTAAAATGAGTCAAATTGAAGCAAAACACATTGTTGGAGTGTCAGAATGCATAGATAGAAGGCAAATAAGCGTTCCATGGCTTTATTTCGCTTAGTTGCTTACTCTTGAGTAGAAATGCATATTCACTCCAGGAATAAGTACCTTTGTCAAATGAGTCAAATTGAAGCAAAACACATTGTTGGAGTGTCAGAATGCATAGATAGAAGGCAAATAAGCGTTCCATGGCTTTATTTCGCTTAGTTGCTTACTCTTGAGTAGAACTGCATATTCACTCCAGGAATACGCACCTTTGTCAAATGAGTCAAATTGAAGCAAAACACATTGTTAGAGTGTCAGAATGCATAGATAGAAGGCGAATAAGCGTTCCATGGCTTTATTTCGCTTAGTTGCTTACTCTTGAGTAGAACTGCATATTCACTCCAGGAATAAGCACATTTGTCAAATGAGTCAAATTGAAGCAAAACACATTGTTGGAGTGTCAGAATGCATAGATAGAAGGCATATAAGCGTTCCATGGCTTTATTTCGCTTAGTTGCTTACTCTTGAGTAGAACTGCATATTCAATCCAGGAATAAGCACATTTGTCAAATGAGTCAAATTGAAGCAAAACACATTGTTGGAGTGTCAGAATGCATAGATAGAATGCAAATAAGCGTTCCATGGCTTTATTTCGCTTAGTTGCTTACTCTTGAGTAGAACTGCATATTCACTCCAGGAATAAGTACCTTTGTCAAATGAGTCAAATTGAAGCAAAACAAATTGTTGGAGTGTCAGAATGCATAGATAGAAGGCAAATAAGCGTTCCATGGCTTTATTTCGCTTAGTTGCTTACTCTTGAGTAGAAATGCATATTCACTCCAGGAATAAGTACCTTTGTCAAATGAGTCAAATTGAAGCAAAACACATTGTTGGAGTGTCAGAATGCATAGATAGAAGGCAAATAAGCGTTCCATGGCTTTATTTCGCTTAGTTGCTTACTCTTGAGTAGAACTGCATATTCACTCCAGGAATACGCACCTTTGTCAAATGAGTCAAATTGAAGCAAAACACATTGTTGGAGTGTCAGAATGCATAGATAGAAGGCAAATAAGCGTTCCATGGCTTTATTTCGCTTAGTTGCTTACTCTTGAGTAGAACTGCATCTTCACTCCAGGAATAAGCACCTTTGTAAAATGAGTCAAATTGAAGCAAAACACATTGTTGGAGTGTCAGAATGCATAGATAGAAGGCAAATAAGCGTTCCATGGCTTTATTTCGCTTAGTTGCTTACTCTTGAGTAGAACTGCATATTCACTCCAGGAATACGCACCTTTGTCAAATGAGTCAAATTGAAGCAAAACACATTGTTGGAGTGTCAGAATGCATAGATAGAAGGCAAATAAGCGTTCCATGGCTTTATTTCGCTTAGTTGCTTACTCTTGAGTAGAACTGCATATTCACTCCAGGAATAAGCACATTTGTCAAATGAGTCAAATTGAAGCAAAACACATTGTTGGAGTGTCAGAATGCATAGATAGAAGGCAAATAAGCGTTCCATGGCTTTATTTCGCTTAGTTGCTTACTCTTGAGTAGAAATGCATATTCACTCCAGGAATAAGTACCTTTGTCAAATGAGTCAAATTGAAGCAAAACACATTGTTGGAGTGTCAGAATGCATAGATAGAAGGCAAATAAGCGTTCCATGGCTTTATTTCGCTTAGTTGCTTACTCTTGAGTAGAACTGCATATTCAATCCAGGAATAAGCACATTTGTCAAATGAGTCAAATTGAAGCAAAACACATTGTTGGAGTGTCAGAATGCATAGATAGAATGCAAATAAGCGTTCCATGGCTTTATTTCGCTTAGTTGCTTACTCTTGAGTAGAACTGCATATTCACTCCAGGAATAAGTACCTTTGTCAAATGAGTCAAATTGAAGCAAAACAAATTGTTGGAGTGTCAGAATGCATAGATAGAAGGCAAATAAGCGTTCCATGGCTTTATTTCGCTTAGTTGCTTACTCTTGAGTAGAAATGCATATTCACTCCAGGAATAAGTACCTTTGTCAAATGAGTCAAATTGAAGCAAAACACATTGTTGGAGTGTCAGAATGCATAGATAGAAGGCAAATAAGCGTTCCATGGCTTTATTTCGCTTAGTTGCTTACTCTTGAGTAGAACTGCATATTCACTCCAGGAATACGCACCTTTGTCAAATGAGTCAAATTGAAGCAAAACACATTGTTGGAGTGTCAGAATGCATAGATAGAAGGCAAATAAGCGTTCCATGGCTTTATTTCGCTTAGTTGCTTACTCTTGAGTAGAACTGCATCTTCACTCCAGGAATAAGCACCTTTGTAAAATGAGTCAAATTGAAGCAAAACACATTGTTGGAGTGTCAGAATGCATAGATAGAAGGCAAATAAGCGTTCCATGGCTTTATTTCGCTTAGTTGCTTACTCTTGAGTAGAACTGCATATTCACTCCAGGAATACGCACCTTTGTCAAATGAGTCAAATTGAAGCAAAACACATTGTTGGAGTGTCAGAATGCATAGATAGAAGGCAAATAAGCGTTCCATGGCTTTATTTCGCTTAGTTGCTTACTCTTGAGTAGAAATGCATATTCACTCCAGGAATAAGTACCTTTGTCAAATGAGTCAAATTGAAGCAAAACACATTGTTGGAGTGTCAGAATGCATAGATAGAAGGCAAATAAGCGTTCCATGGCTTTATTTCGCTTAGTTGCTTACTCTTGAGTAGAACTGCATATTCACTCCAGGAATACGCACCTTTGTCAAATGAGTCAAATTGAAGCAAAACACATTGTTAGAGTGTCAGAATGCATAGATAGAAGGCGAATAAGCGTTCCATGGCTTTATTTCGCTTAGTTGCTTACTCTTGAGTAGAACTGCATATTCACTCCAGGAATAAGCACATTTGTCAAATGAGTCAAATTGAAGCAAAACACATTGTTGGAGTGTCAGAATGCATAGATAGAAGGCATATAAGCGTTCCATGGCTTTATTTCGCTTAGTTGCTTACTCTTGAGTAGAACTGCATATTCAATCCAGGAATAAGCACATTTGTCAAATGAGTCAAATTGAAGCAAAACACATTGTTGGAGTGTCAGAATGCATAGATAGAAGGCAAATAAGCGTTCCATGGCTTTATTTCGCTTAGTTGCTTACTCTTGAGTAGAACTGCATATTCACTCCAGGAATAAGTACCTTTGTCAAATGAGTCAAATTGAAGCAAAACAAATTGTTGGAGTGTCAGAATGCATAGATAGAAGGCAAATAAGCGTTCCATGGCTTTATTTCGCTTAGTTGCTTACTCTTGAGTAGAAATGCATATTCACTCCAGGAATAAGTACCTTTGTCAAATGAGTCAAATTGAAGCAAAACACATTGTTGGAGTGTCAGAATGCATAGATAGAAGGCAAATAAGCGTTCCATGGCTTTATTTCGCTTAGTTGCTTACTCTTGAGTAGAACTGCATATTCACTCCAGGAATACGCACCTTTGTCAAATGAGTCAAATTGAAGCAAAACACATTGTTGGAGTGTCAGAATGCATAGATAGAAGGCAAATAAGCGTTCCATGGCTTTATTTCGCTTAGTTGCTTACTCTTGAGTAGAACTGCATCTTCACTCCAGGAATAAGCACCTTTGTAAAATGAGTCAAATTGAAGCAAAACACATTGTTGGAGTGTCAGAATGCATAGATAGAAGGCAAATAAGCGTTCCATGGCTTTATTTCGCTTAGTTGCTTACTCTTGAGTAGAACTGCATATTCACTCCAGGAATACGCACCTTTGTCAAATGAGTCAAATTGAAGCAAAACACATTGTTGGAGTGTCAGAATGCATAGATAGAAGGCAAATAAGCGTTCCATGGCTTTATTTCGCTTAGTTGCTTACTCTTGAGTAGAACTGCATATTCACTCCAGGAATAAGCACATTTGTCAAATGAGTCAAATTGAAGCAAAACACATTGTTGGAGTGTCAGAATGCATAGATAGAAGGCAAATAAGCGTTCCATGGCTTTATTTCGCTTAGTTGCTTACTCTTGAGTAGAAATGCATATTCACTCCAGGAATAAGTACCTTTGTCAAATGAGTCAAATTGAAGCAAAACACATTGTTGGAGTGTCAGAATGCATAGATAGAAGGCAAATAAGCGTTCCATGGCTTTATTTCGCTTAGTTGCTTACTCTTGAGTAGAACTGCATATTCACTCCAGGAATACGCACCTTTGTCAAATGAGTCAAATTGAAGCAAAACACATTGTTAGAGTGTCAGAATGCATAGATAGAAGGCGAATAAGCGTTCCATGGCTTTATTTCGCTTAGTTGCTTACTCTTGAGTAGAACTGCATATTCACTCCAGGAATAAGCACATTTGTCAAATGAGTCAAATTGAAGCAAAACACATTGTTGGAGTGTCAGAATGCATAGATAGAAGGCAAATAAGCGTTCCATGGCTTTATTTCGCTTAGTTGCTTACTCTTGAGTAGAACTGCATCTTCACTCCAGGAATAAGCACCTTTGTCAAATGAGTCAAATTGAAGCAAAACACATTGTTGGAGTGTCAGAATGCATAGATAGAAGGCAAATAAGCGTTCCATGGCTTTATTTCGCTTAGTTGCTTACTCTTGAGTAGAACTGCATCTTCACTCCAGGAATAAGCACCTTTGTAAAATGAGTCAAATTGAAGCAAAACACATTGTTGGAGTGTCAGAATGCATAGATAGAAGGCAAATAAGCGTTCCATGGCTTTATTTCGCTTAGTTGCTTACTCTTGAGTAGAAATGCATATTCACTCCAGGAATAAGTACCTTTGTCAA